>NW_012150774.1:90275-91933 GCF_000956105.1 Propithecus coquereli
TTTATTTTTGTTCAAGCTGACTGGCAATATAAAGAAGATGTGATAACTTCTCTAAGAATAATTTTGGGAAAGGAAAGTTTCTCACTGTGTATTTATTTTTTGCATAAAATACATGGTACACTAAAAGTTGCAGATTGCTAGTTATGACTTACAGAAAAAGGCGGTAAGAAAAATGAATGGTGATGAGATATGGCCTGTGTCTACTGTGTAATTTCTTTAGAGAGACAGAGCTTAAGCAACAGAGAAATGATGGATGAATTCTGTAGTCTGTACTACTCAATAAATATAAGAAGGCCACCTTGAGCTGTGAAATCTACTGTCTCTACAAAGTGAAATTTTTTTGAGCTGACCCATGCTTGTCACCTTGAGTGTGAAACTTGCTATGCTTTATAGCAACATATTCCCTTTCAGGGATTGACTGGCTATGTGGCAAGCATTCATGGAGTTCTGCATACTGAGTCATATTCACCATAAGTACGAACACATAAAAAATGGATAGGCAGTAGATAATGCTTAGTAACTTCTTTTACTGTTTCCGTACTAACTTCTCCTCTGCTACACACAGCTATAAAAACTCTTCTTTCCTCTCTTTTAAAGAATCTACCTCCTAAGCCCAATCCTAATACCTTTGAAATTTTGGAAGTTTTTACTTTCCTTTCACGTCTCTAGTTTTGCCTCCCTCTCTCCCATCTTTTGATTCTGCATCACACATACCCCTGAGTTGTTTGAAAACTGACAAATATCTCTTGCAGGAAAAAATAAATGTAAAGAGTGAGTGAAGCAACAACAGAAAGCAAAGGAGGAGGTAAGGCTAAGAACACATATGTTAATAAATATTTTCCTATCATACAGGAGTTGGAGACACTTGACTATGTATTTTTGTATCGCTCTTTACTATATACTCAAGGTTGTAGAAAAGCATTTTTCAAACTGAAGGTCAAGATCCTTTAATAGGTTATAAAATCAATTTATTAGACCAGGACAAGCATTACATTTTTAATAAATTAGGATACTATGGAATAGAGTAGAATAGAGTAGAACAGAACAGAGGACCTCTCAGAAAGAAAGGGAAAGTAAGTATGAACTGAATTGAGACGCAAAACATATTTCTTAATGGAGTCTCAGTCAAAAAGTTTGAATTTTTATAATGATATCAGGGGCTAGTTAAACTGCTAATTTTTACACAAAGACAAAAACATAATCTTGTTAATGTTTATGTTAACTCTTTGTTGGAACTATTAACACAGATCCAATTACTTTTTTGCTTGTTTTTTTGAGACAGGGTCTCGCTCTGTTGCCCTGGCTAGAGTGCAGTGGCATCATCATAGCTCACTGCAACCTCAGGACTCAAGCAATCCTCCTGCATCACCCTACCAAAGTGCTGAGATTACAAGTGTGAGCTACCATGCCTGGCTCTAATTACATTTTGGTATGAATTACAGGGACAGAAAAGTAAATATGAGTCCAATTAAATTCCTATTCCAAAAGTACAGGCTGATCAGTTTATAAAGAAGTTTGGAGCAATGCTATCATTGTTATTTAGAATTTAGAGAATAAAGTCATATTCCAAGAAGACAAAATAACTCAGCATGTAGACAGCTACCTTCTAAGGGCAGAAATGATCCATAGCAGGGAAGAAAGAAGAATGTTCTTTTTAC
>NW_012150774.1:97829-99429 GCF_000956105.1 Propithecus coquereli
ACTAAAATATGTATAGTTTTCTTTGAATTCTAAATTATTTCTAAATTTTACAAAGAAAAGCTTCAAGAAACTAAAGTAACTAGCAGGTATATGCATTAGAAAACCCTATGTTGCAGAGAGGTTCTGAAATAACAATGTTTCTGAATGTTTATGTTACATATAATTTGCTCTTAAAAGTAAACGAAATCCTTTTAAATTGTTGGAGATGTTTTTGGCAAACAAGGGAATACGTAGACTTGATCATTTCTATTATGAGGTAATAAAAGTATGATGGTTAAGGTTTATTGAGCATTTTCTACATTCTGGGCACTTGTATATAATTATTCACATGGACATTTCTCCTATTAACTCTATAAGATTATTATCTTCATCTTACAGACAAGGGATCTGAGGCTAGAGAGTTTAAGAAACTTGTCCAATGTCATACTTCTATTAAGATTGGAAATTAGATTTTAAAATTAGGCTATCCATAAGTTTAAAACCACACTATCAAAGGTTAATATAATCTCTGAAAAGTGAAACGAAAGACTCATTTACATTGTAATTAATATACAGAATGGTGCATATCACAAATAGTTTGAATTGCCATAATGTGGAGCTTCTAAATGGAATGCTGATAAGAAAAAGAACCTAAAAAAGCAAAATGGTCATAAACACCCAGCTATAAGCTGTTTTTATAACTTTATTGATGAGAACACAAAGATTTCAAAATATCAACCCAATGAAAACTCATAGAATATAAACTATAGTCTTATAAATTGATGGATACCCACCCAAACTAAGATACCATAAGTAAAGGTGATGCTCAGTTTGCATCATAAAAAATGGTCAAGCAATATGGGGATAACATCTACAGCAAAAAGCTATGTTTTAGACTATCAGCTTTGAAAATGTAACTTATCATTATCATTGAATTACTTTATATAATGATTCTGTAGTAAAAAGTAATCTTCAGATTTTAGTTTTCTAAGAAGACTTTCCAGTCAGAAAGAGATGCTTTGTCATGCTAAAATTAGTGTTATGGCCCTTTTGACACATATATTTCTCTGTGTAAATTAATATTAAATAAAATGTCATCTGATTTATAAACTAGTATCTCATAAGCACGGTTGGAGAGCTTGAGTCCCTAAAAACCTGTTCAAACCTTAGTTTGGAAAATGCAAAGTGAAGGATTGACGTTGGTGAGTTCATCTAGGTACAAGCATCCCAGGAGGCTTCTAATGAATGTCTTTTTCCTTTGACAATTTAATTGTAAGAAGTACTTTTGAATTTGTAGCTGAGTGGCCTGCAACTTCTATGTAAATAGCACAAAATTTGTTTCAAAAAAAAAACAATTGGGTTCAATGATCTGGGCGATTTTTTACACTTTGGGCAGGATTGTAAATTGGATGACCTTTTTGGAAAGAAATTGAGAAATATGTATCTGGAGCTTCAAAAATTGTTTGTGCCCTCGGACCTAGTAATAATTCTTCTTCCTGGAATCTAGTCTAGAAATCCATCAGATGCTACCAAAGACACAGGCAAACATGTTTATTACAATGATATTTGTAAACCATAAAAAGAAAGGTAAACAACCTGAAAGTCCAGTATTATAGAAATA
>NW_012150774.1:99479-100920 GCF_000956105.1 Propithecus coquereli
TCATGATGTAAATTCTTTTAATGTCTCTTTAATAATTACCATCTCACAATTCAGACCACTATAGTTCCTGAAATTCAGCACCCTTTTTATGCTTCATATAATAAACTTAGGTTTTGAAATTACTATGACAATATAGCTGTAAGAAGTATGTAGATTCTTTGCTAGTCTCTGTAAGTGTTCCTTTTGGGTATTTGTTTTAGGCTCTGTGGACCTAGCTATCTGGAAATAGGCTATTACCTGGTATAATCTTAACAAAGTTCAGCCTTTGATTTAATATATATACACAAAATCCCATTCGTGGGCAAAAATAACTGCTGCTCACAGTTGGAAATGTATTTGGACCTATCTTTTGCTACTTCCTACTAAAAAGGTTAGAATAAATTGGGAGCCTGGAGTTTTTCTTTTTAAACAGAAACATATCTTCAAAACACAAATCCCTTAGTAAGATTTAAAAATATATGTAATATAGTGTTCTAGGTTGAATTGTGTTCCCTCAAAATATACATGTGTCATGTGACCTTATTTGGAAATAGGTTTTTTGCAGAGGTAATCAAGTTAAGATCAGGTCACACTAGAGAAGGGTATGTATTATTAATAGTTAGCTCAGGCTGCCATATAAAACACCGTAGAGTGGATGGCTTAAACAACAGAAATCTATTTTCTCACAGTTCTGTATGCTAAATGTCTGAGATCAGGGTGCCAGCCTGCTCAGGTTCTGTTGAAAGCTCTCCTCCTGGCTTGCAGACTGTTGCCTTCTTGTTGTGTCCTCACGTGGTAGAGCAAGAACATTGAAGTCTTTTCCTCTTCGTAAAAGAGCAATAGTTCTATCAGATCAGGGCTCCTCCCTTATGACCCCAATTAACCTTGATCGATTCCTTAAAGGCTCTATTTCCAACACAGTCACATGGGAGTTAGGGCTTCCACATTGTAATTTAGGGGGACACAATTCAGTTTATAGCAGGGCAAGTCCTAATTGTACTGGCTGGTGTCCTTATATGGAAAGGAACATTTGGATACACACACATAAAACAGAGGAAAAATGGCCATTGGAAGACAGAGGCAAAAATTAGAGTGATGCAACCACAAGCTAAGGAATGCCAAGGACTGCCAGCAACCACCAAAATTAGGAAGGGGCAAGGAACAGATTCTTCTCCAGAGCCTTCAGAGGGAGCATGGCCCTGATGATATGTTGATTTTGGACTTCTAGCTTCCAGAACTGTGAGAAAATAAATTTCTGCTGTTTTATGCCACCCAATTTGTGGTAATTTGTTATAGCAGCCTCAGGAAACAAGTTCATATGAATAAATACATTGGGGTGCAACCCATTAATAAAAGACTCTACTGGAATTTTAGGGTCAGTTGTTTTCCTATACCATTACACTGGGAGAGAGAAAGGAGTACAAAGTTAATCCCTCACTCCTCTTCAAAACGGGCCAAAGGG
>NW_012150774.1:100970-101574 GCF_000956105.1 Propithecus coquereli
CAAATATGTAAAATAGTAAGCTACTTTGGAAAATTATTTGTCAATTTTTATGAAGTTTAACATACATCTACCCTGTGATCCAGAAATTCCACTCATAGGTATTGGCCAAAGAGAAATGAAGAGATATGGCCACAAAAAGATCCGAACAATAATGTTAATAATTAATTTATTCATAATAGATCCAAACTGGAAATAACTCAAATGCCCATCATGAGGATAAATGCCCTGTAGCTCATACGATGGAATACTACCCAGAAATTTTAAAAATGGAACAAACTCCTGATGTGCATAACATAAAGGAATCTCAAAAACTTTATGTGAACAAAAAAAGAAGCCAAACATAAAATAGTGTGTGCAGTAATATTACATTTATATGACATTCAGGAAAAAATCAAACTAATCTATAGGGATAAAAATCGTGGTTTTTAACAGTGGTTTCTGGGAAAAGGAGGGGAGAGTTGGGGTAACTGATAACAAGGGGCACAAGAGAATTTTCTCAGGTAATAGAAATGTATATATATATATGAATAATGCTTACAAGAGTGTACACACACTGGTCAAAAGTTATTGAGTCGTATGCTTAATATTACTGTATTTTATTACA
>NW_012150774.1:111915-137493 GCF_000956105.1 Propithecus coquereli
AAGATACCATCAAAGTCTAAATAACAAAATTTACAGTGAAAAATTTCCTCAGAATTTTTTATTCAATGTCCTCGTTTTAGAGATGAGGAAACTGAGACTCCAGAGAGATCCAATAACTCAACCAACTTTACATAGCTCCTTAGCTAATTTAAAGACTAGGGTTTGATCTTTCCTTCTTTAAAAAGATACGATACCTATGTAAATCTAAAACAATCTAAATTATGAGAAAATAAGTGATTTATATGCAATCTTAGTATGTTGACTCAGTGAAAAAACTGTCTCATGGCAATTCCACAATCAACTCTAGGTGATGCAAGTTGGGTATTAAAAAAAATCCAAAGTATAGATTTTTATATTTATTTTTTGCCTCTTATTTTTAGAAGAATGCTGGTGAAAGATCAATTGATTTAAAAATTAATATGGAAAAATTTAAATTATCTACTCATCAATAGTTTAGTTTCATTTATAAAAACCACCCTAGCCTTACACCTTGGAATTTTTTGGAAGCATATCCAGACAGCATGTAACTTCCCAAGTAAACATAAAACTAAATTTTGAAGCAGACAAAATGTGGATGAAGATTATGTTTCAAATATTATGGAAGAAAAATGGGTAGTAGAGAGCTGGAAGAAAATATCTAATGATAGGCTTTATAAGTAGGTAAGAACTGTGAATGTGAACTTTATTTTTCCAGTGGAAATCCACAGATAATTACAGCATAAGTGAGCAAAAATGAACGAAGGCAACTTGGTAAGTTTTAGAATTTAGCTAACAGATATGGAAGGCAATCACCATATAGATGAAACTTAGCGATCAGCACTTTGCGGAGCTCAGAATTCATTAAATAAGTATAGTAAGTACTGGGTAAAGATAAATGGTTCTATAAAATACTATTAATGAAACACATCTGTACTTTCAGGGGAGAGAGGAAGCCTATTATCTGAAGAAAATGAATGGAACCATATACTTGTTCAGGACTCAAAAATATTTATTTAAAATGGTATTTCTAAAATGTTATATTTCTTAAAATTAACCAATGAGAAAAAAAATATTGAAAAGATTATAACTAACCATTACATTTCATTTTTGATGCTCACAAAAATCTTGTGAGTTAGTGTGAGGCAGATCAAATTATTCTTATTTTAGAGATAAGATTATATCAGAGAAGATAAATAACTTGCCTGAGGTTACACGTAAGGTACCTAGCCAAGACTGGAACCCAGATCATAGAGCTATACATTTTGTCCTCTTACAGCAGGGGGATATGTTTTAGGATTAAACAAACATGCTAGACACAAACCCTTATTAAATATGACTATAAACTCAAAACAGGATGCAAAAACACCCAAAAGAGTTATTAAAGAAGAAGAATACAAATATTAATCTGTCTAATATAAATTATAAAATGAGAAAATTATAAAATGAGAAATTATAAGCAAAACTAAAAATCATACATGAATCTCTAATATATTTCATAAAATTGATTTATATGACACAAGGTAATGGCACAACAGAACAGAAATAACAGCCAAATGTCTTTTGAGCTTCAAAGGTGATGTGTGGGCATCAAAACCGAAAACATTTGGAAATATGCTTGGCTAATCAGATGGAGTTTTTCCTCTGTCCTATTCCCTCTGTCCCAACAATACCCAGGGTAGAAGTTTCCCTGCTCTGGGAAGAAAACGAGGAGAATCCACAGGCAAGTTTGAATCTTGGTCACTGGGGAGTGTCTCTGAGGTGAACACCCACACACAGTCCTTTCCAGGCCAAATCCTAGTAGACAGATTTGAGCAGGATATGGTGGACCGTGGGCCTCGTTCTCAGAAGAAATTCAGGAAAGTGTCAATTTTTGACACAGTCCTATACATGTGGACATGCAGATGCAGCTGGGAAAAGCCAGGTTAAGAAGGTACCTTAGAGCCAAGATAAGGAGGATGGAGCCACAAATTCTGGACTGACACTTTGAGATCAGAAAGGATGCCTCATACCATTCGATCCAGCAATCCCACTACTAGGCATTTACCCAAAGGAAAAAAAGACATTCTATTATAAAGAAATCTGCACTCGAATGTTTATAGCAGCACAATTCACAGTTGCAAAGATGTGGAAACAACCCAAATGCCTATCAATACCTGAGTGGATTAATAAAATGTGGTATATGTATACCATGGAATACTACTCAACTACAAAAACAATGGTGAACTAGCACCTTTTATATTATCCTGGATAAAGCATGAGCCCATCCTTCGAAGTGAAGTATCACAAGAATGGAAAAACAAGAACCACATGTATTCGCCATCGAATTGATACTAACTGATTAACACTAAGGTGCTCACATGGTAGTAATATTCATTGGGTGCTGGTCAGGTGGGAGGGGAGAGATGGCAGTGGGTAAACTCACAACTAATGGATGCGGATTGCACTGTATGGGGGAAGCACACAGGCAAAGGCGTTATATTTAACCAAAATATTTGTACTCCCATATTGTTCTGAAATAAAAAAAAAAGAAAAGAAAGGCCACCTCAGTAGATACAGGACTAAACCTCAGTAGATACAGGACTAAATGCTTCATTTTAACCTCTCTCCAGTTTCTCTTCACCTATGCCCTGCTCCCAAATTCCTCATCTTTACTCTGACCTTGCATTCTCTAAACTTTAGACATCTAGATAAAACTCTGGATAAAATGGAAAGTTATATTTCTTGAACACTCGAACTTATGACATGAGAATTACATCATTTCATATGTTATAAGAGCTCCACAGGATATTTCTCCATAGAATTAATTGAAATATTTCAGCAAGAAATATGGTTCACAGAACATTCTATAGGATACTAGTAGCATTGTACCTTTTAAGAATTCAGTTTATACTATAGATTCTCAATGAGTTTGAACAGATCACTATTTTCAACCAATCCAAAGACAGATCATGACACTACCAATAAAACAAGATTTTTATAACTTTTTTAAGATTCAACTTCTCCTTAAGAGTTATTCCAATAACAATTAAAAATTATGAATTTTGCATACCAATCTTACTTATAATACCTGTTTATGAAAATTTTAGTTGATATCCAAAGGTAGAGCAATAAAATAAATTAGAATCAACAACATGAAACAATGTATCTACAAAAATAATCAATGTAAGAGTTTCCTTTAGAAATTAGGGTGTGAACCAATTTTATGAATATTAAAATGGAGTTATCAACTAAGCAAGCATTTGGTTAATTGAAATATGATTAAGCTAATACTTTGGTTACTAAATACGGTAGATAAGCATCTATAAAAATAAGAATGTGTCATCCTCATCCAGTTTAAAGAGTTATGTGATTCATCTATTACTTCAATTATTTGCACATTCAATAAATACATATGGAATTTTTTAATGTGCCAAAGATTATTAAGCTCTTGGAATTCAATAATAAAAAATATAACTTCTGACCGCAAAGAGATAATAGTGCAGTATTTTCCTTGAGCTGCGACTTCATAAAAAGAGTCCCAGTTGAATACACAGACACAGACACACACACACACACACAGACACACACAAACACACAGATATTGGCACATTAAAGGCTGGGAAAAGGCTCAGGGAAAATAAGCCGAAAGCCTTTCAAATTTTTTGACCCAATGTTTCCAAACTGTTTTTGGATTTTCTGTCCCTGCCTCCTCCCCCAGGTATTGGGAAAGGTTGCTTTGGGAAAGGTTTAGTGAATTCTAAATAAATTTTCCTAGTGTGGATAAGAATGTTTCCACCAGCTAAAATAGTTAGATATAAATTTCTCAAGTACATCAAGCTCCCTTCCTGATGTTCTTACACTTCCATAAGCTTCTGACTATAACCGATAAATAATTATATTCATTTGTCCAAGGAGGAGATATATCCACCAACATGAAAAGTTCTAGGCAAATGGATAAGATTAACAAGCTTTCCGAATATTCTCTCACAATAAATTGGTAGATTGGCATTGTGATTTATAAATCGTTCCTTCTGGGTTTGATGAGCGGGAAGCAATGTGAACCTGTCTCCTGAAGCTTGCGTGCTCCCTGAGCTATCTGACAACAATGAATTTCTGAAAATGCAAAACTGATGATTGGACTCTGGATTTGTATCTCAAGTCCTGACACCAGGAAGGGCTTTGACAGCAAGTCTCATTGCCTCAGTGATATCACCTGCCCCTTTCTACTCATGTGCCTGCTTCTGTCAATCTCTCTCCTGAGACCATGAATTGCACTAGAACATTGACATACAACCACATCTCATTTATCTCTAATATCCCCCACAAACTGTGAGTTTTTCCTTCCTTCTCCCACTGCCTAAATTAGTTCCTTCACTGTTTCTCCTCTGTGCCTCTGGAATAGCCACCTTAATGCTGCCCCCAAGGATATGCCTAAAATATCCAACAGGCTTTGTCGATCCTCTGCTTAAATAGCTTCATTAGTTATGACAGTACACAGGATACATTTCTGTCTCCTACTCATCCTTCATACTGCATTGCATACTGCAATCTTCACTAATCTCTCTAATCTAAATTTGACCCTTCTGTTATTCTCTTTCATAATACCCTATTTTTTCTCACCCTTCATGCTCATTAGCAAAATTTGTGATCATAATTGTGTGTATGTGTTTAAGTTTATTCAATTATATTCAGAAAGTGACTCTCAAGATATTTAATCAATATGACTTGGGCACAGAACAGACAGAATTGTTGCTAGGCTATGTTTTACCCCATTAATTGCTGAGGGGAAGGGCTGAGGTGCCAGAGAATTGTGGGGTGATTCAGGAGACTTGAGAAATGGTTATTTGCTGACAGCATGAAAATATTTCAAAATTTTAACAACTGAAATTGTTGTACCAGTATGTACCAGGTGAATATAATCCCTGGATTATCTGATTATTCAGTGTATACTAAGGAGACCAATTAAGCATTTCTGTCTCACTGGGCATCAGGTATTCTCAGCCTAGAAAATGTTTCTCTGAAGTAGAGTGGGAACTCAACAAGCATTTGTCAAATTGTTATAAACATGGTTTACAAGGCCCTCCATAAACTGGTCTCTGGCTGTTTCTCTAGTTTCAAGCATATTAGTTCCTGACTAGTGCTTTGCTTTTTGCTCTTCAACCAGAGAGAAAAATATGTAGTTCTTTTCAGAAATCATGTACCATATTTCTACGTCTTTCCCTGTGTTGTTCTTCTTAGCTGGAATATCCTACTCCAGCTAACAATTGCACATTCTTTATAACTTAGGTCACACATCATCTCATCAAATAAATTTTGCTGACACCGTTACCCTCATCTCCCAAATAAGCCTCCAGTCTGCCTTAGATGCTATTCCATAGCAGGCTCTCAAACTTTCAGTTTTCCAGATCATATAGCAGTTTTATAGCAATTTCCACATTCTTCTTCAATAAACTGTTCAATTATCTAATTCCTTTTCTGTGATCTCCTGAAGGACAGGAATCATTGTTAACATAACTTGTTTACTCAAATTCTAGCTCAAGGCTATACACACTGTTTGAATAAATAATTGATCCAATTAGTGAATAATTATCATTTACAAGCAGTATAATATAGATCTCTACCCACAATGAGGTTAGAATTATTAATAGTATATTTCTATGAATTTATAGGTAGTGAAGAAGCAACAAAAGAGTTTTAAGTAAAGGGGAAAGCGGTCATTAAGTTTCCATACCTCTAAACACAACAAACATACTAGATTGAAAGTCAAAGTCATTCCACAGATGAGTTCTGTTTAGATCATACTGTGTTTTAAACCTTATTGAATCAAACCACCTTCAAGGAGGCATGGATCTTTAGTTCACCATTAGTTCACCTTTAGTTCACCATACCTACCATTTCTTCTTATCTATGTCCAAATACTGGGCTCATTTATGTTATCTGCCATTGAATCAAACATTTTTTTAAATTTTAATTGGCAATCCTTGTTACAATAAAATAAATATTATATAATATAAAAAGACATTCCTTATATAAAATGTTACTAAGAGAAGCAATATTACATGAGAGATGAAATTTTGCTATTTATTTTGGTATTTTAGTATGTAACGTAGCCTCAGTGAATTTGGAAAATATTCCAGTTACACGTCTGTTTTTGAGTTTCCCCTTCTCAGCAAAAGCAGCTAGGTTAAAATATTAAGAATTTACATAAAGTGTAAGAGAATACTATCTAAATCCTTCTTAACTCAGAGACTAGAACAGCACTTCTATAATGTGTGATGTGCACCATGTGTTTGTATACCAACCACAAAATAAGCACTATCAATTCTTTAACCTATTTGAAATATAATTTATTGAGGTTTAAAATGAATAAATTATTTCAAAATGCAAATGCAAACTGTTTTGTTTGGTCTAAAGCAGATAAATTAAATTATATGAGTCACCAAAACAAAAAAAAATAAACATCTGTATTTTAATTGTAATCAGCACTGGATTGCAGCGTTAAACAATTAGAGATCATTATACCATCCTGAAACATCAGTGGGAGAGTGTCAAAAATGATGACTATTCCATGTTTACAAAAGACTCTGCCTGTGGCATGCTGTGTGCTTTTGTGAATCATTTATCTTCTAGCTTTAATCTTTCATGGTATGAAATATTACAAATGTGATTCTGCATGACAGAATAATGAAATACTAAAAGAGGCTGTATGTAATGACTTCTCCATAAAAAGTAATGCATATATATAGGGAAATGTGGGGATTTTTTTTCTTTCATTCTTTCAAGTGTTCTCCTATATCAACTTCTTAAGAGGAAAACTAATAATTTTATATGAAACATTGCAGAAAATGTTTAGCCCCTCTATATGAATATTCAGGTTCATTCAAGGAATTATTTTGTGCCTAAATACCAGGGGGTAATAGAGTAGAAAATTAATTTTCTAGTATTTGTGGTGAATTGAAAAATGTGAAGTGCCCTTGGAGGTATTTATGGTACCTTAGTTATAGCAGTGAGAAAGGTAAAAATGACCATTAAGGACATTCTGATGCATTGTAAAAGAGAAAAGAAGGAAAAGAAAACAAAAATGAACAGTGTAACATACCATTGTTATGTAATTTATCTCACTTTTGCATAAACATAAAAGATTCAGAATTAGGTTAAATTTATGTACCTCTATGAGCAGATGACTGAATTTCAGAAAGGTTGGTGGTACTTTCCTGAGCATTACTTCTCTAGCTTCCAGTAGTATAATCTTTAAATTTAAAAGTAGATTTCACATATTTTTGAACTGGACAGGTCCTTAGAAACCAAGGTTTTCATTTTATACATCATGAAAATGAGGACCAGAAAGCTAAAATAACTTGCTCAAAGTCACACAGTCAAGTAGAGGCAGATAAAGGACTATCATCCAGATCTTTGGACTCCCAGTTCACTGTATTTTCCTCTATCCCACAGTAACTGTTTTATCTTCAGTTTATTATTGTTACCCATCATTGACTTTATGATTTTGAACCTTTCTTCAAAATAATCTTCAGCAATCTGACACAACTTGTAGTAAACAGCCTGATCAAACGACTGCTGAATTTACCACCTTGGTAAAATGACGCAAAAAATAAAGGCAAACAAAATGGAAATAAAACTAATATGTTGAAACATCATAACCATGGTTTAAAAAAATTTTTGTGAAATATCTAGCCTCATGTTCCAGTACCATGTTTTCCAAAGTTTTCCTCTGAGTTATTAAGCATAATTTATTTTCTATTACTGCCTTAAAATAGGAGAAATGTAAAACATTAACATTGACATTTATTACACCATACATGTGAATAGACATTCATAATGTCATTGTGTGAACCTAATAGATCATTTGACAAGTATTTTGAAATTTGAACTAATCACATTCTAAAGCATATTATATTCAATTTCTTGCAAGTTAAAAGGAAATAATTTTGTTGAAAGTGAAAAGAGAATATAATAGAAAGATGACATTTATAACATCTATATGTGATATGTTATACACATATATAAATTACAGCTTATATTAAGGGTCTGAAATCATTTTTTAAGATTCTATTTTTTATGTTTCTTTTAATTTAATTTTATTCTTTAGAGGCAGGGTCTCACTCTGTTGCCCAGACTGGAGGGTGGTGGTGCAAACACAGCTCACTGCAGCCTCTAACTCCTGGGCTCAAGCAATCCTCCTGCCTCAGCCTCCAGAATAGCTGGACTACAGGTGCACACCACCAGGCCTGGCTTGAAATCATTTTTGATGTTTGACTGCTGACAGCTTTCAAACCCCAACACTCTCCCTTCCCCTTCTGCCCCATATCTAGGCAAGCTGATTAGGAAGCCTGAGTGCTTCTTCTTTGACACCAGTGGGAAGTTTAAATCATGCAAGTGATGACAAGACACAAAGGAACCCTCATCCCACTACTGCTCCATGAACTACAATAAAATTCTAAAGCCAATCTCCTTTCCCTGCTTTCTCATGCCTTTTTGGACCTGTTTGGTGGTTTCCCCTCCTCTTCCCAGAAAGCCTCATTATGTGAGTAACAAAGCTTTCTATGTTATCAGTATCAAAACCCAAACCAAGTGTAGGGTGACCACAACAATGCAGTGGGGACGATGTCTAGATGATTACAACTACCAGAGGACTTTCTCCTCTTGTTTTGGCTTAGAACTGGCTCTGCCACCTTCTGGAAAACTTGCACTTTGAGTTATACTGCTTTGTGCTGCATTAGCTGAGTTCTTGTGAATCTTTACCATGAATTTAATCAATCTACATCAGAAGTTTTAATAATCAGCATTTAGAAACAGGAGTTGGGCCCTCATTAAGGTAACCCTGGGTTGTGTATTATAACCAGGACTTATCTCTGTGTTTCATATTGAATCATACATCTTGATTCCAGCATAAACTGTGACTAATGCTAGGTTCAGAGGAATGAGTCTTATCTTGTAACTCTTGGTTTATGAGTGTCCACCACGCACTGGTCCCTCTTCTAGAGAAAATGCTGATACCCTGTGTAATATATGTGCTCCATGGGTGGCTTATTGTGAGAAAGAACAGTTTCTGTATGGTGTACTGAGGTCTAAATTCCTAAAAGTAAATGACTCACAAAGACCTCATAAAATGTCTTTGCTAATATTGCCACCTAGGCGTCTGTTGTAACAAAGATTCTGATCCTTGGGCTTATAGAAAAAATCACTTCTGGCACTTATGTGGCACAACTACAGTGTTAATTCAAACTCAAATTAAACCTATGGTCCTTAAACCCTATAAAGCAACCATTGTCATGTGGGAAGCCCCTAACTCTGATGTTACTCACTTGAGACAATTCAGAGGAAGAAACTTATAAATATGAGCAAGATAAAGAGACCTCCCCTCCTCTGAATACATATATTAACCACCAAAACCAAAACCACCACCACAGAAAAAAACTAGATACAGGATGAATAAATAGAAAGTTGAAAGAGAGGTTCACAACCTGACCCACCTGGAAATCCAAAATTTACACAAGAATTTATAAGGCAAAAGTATACAACATCTTTGATTGTTTTTTTTGGTGCCTCTACACACGGGTTCTAAATTAACTTTAACATCTATTGAGATACACCAACTTGCAAACCTTTGTGGCTTTAATCAATACAGAGGATCAAATTATTGTTATTCCTGGGGATCCCCCTGAATTTAAACAAGGCACACCCTATAACCCAAAAGAGTTATAAGATAGAAAATATTGAACAAAGAAATAAGTCTCACCTTAATCATTTGAATTATTGCCTTTCCTAAATATCCTATAGCAGTTCTGAAGTTCTGAACAAAAAGGTAATAAAATTAAAGTAAGTGGCACTTACAATAGGCTTAAAAAATTAGGACCCCATGGACTTTACTCTCACTCTCAGTTAAAATTTAGTTAATGTGGCCCAATGTAAAATAATAAAGAACTTTCAAATATTGGAACCCATTGTAGAAGACTTATTTAGGAAAACGGTGATATCCTCACTATTTCTCTATTCAATAGCCTGATTTGGCTGTTCTTAAGCCTGGAAAAATTAATGACACTTCATGGTGGATTATTGCATCCTTCATTCTGTGGTCTTACTACACATTAAGGGTCCCATAATCAATATTATTGAAATTACCGACTCCCATCCAATGATCGGATGTAAAATATTTTGTTATTATTGTTTTGAATCATATGTTCTGTTTAGTGCCTATTTCACAGCCTCTCAGCCTTTACCTTCAATAGGATACAATACTTTTTGCCTTCAGCTTCAAAGGAACATTTTTACCTGGCTACTTATGGTGTCTTCAATAGTCTTTGAAATGCAGGCAAGGGTAGATCCTGTTTAATCAAATGATCAAATCATGGCTTGAGCTCTCATTACATAAATTATACCCAAAGAATTAAATAATATAATCATAAATGCATTTGATAATCACATTTCCCTTCTCTAAAATGATAAGCTCAAAAATTAAGGGTTTCCTTTCTTATGGGCACAAAAATAACATACTCATTCCTGCTTATTGATGTTAAAACAACTATTAGTTTTAAAAAAAAGACTACCTTTTCTTTTCAATTGCTCCAGATCGAACAAGTAATGACAAATAGTAAATGCAAATATTGAATAAACACACGTTTTGTAAACATTATTTGTCATTGTTAGACAAATTTAATACTTAGAAAAGAGTAACCATTGATTTTGATGCAATTGTACTGCTAAAAAATAAAGTGTCATAAACTTTAAATATAAAATATAAAAAAGCCTTTATTGATCTTAAGTGTTCATTCATTTCTGAAAACTTTGCACCAGGAAAACTAAAATGCAAATAAAGTAATTTACTGACCTAATGAACATACGAAAAGAATCTTAAAACAATTTGTCCCTAAAATATGGGGAAGATTAGTGACAATAAATTACTGAATTAAGTATAAAGATAGATAACAACAACATAAATTATGAAAAGAATGCTGAATAAAATAGATTTTTTTTAAATTACAGACATAATATCAAAAGATCAAAGATCATAAGATCAAAATGATCAAATATATGTGTGAGTTTTAAAGAAGAATATATACAGAGCAAAAAAAAATCACTATCATTTTTAATGTAAAGATGAGAATAGTTAACATATGCAAGTTAAAACTACATTAGCACATATTATAAAGTCTGGATACCTATCACAAAAACATATACGTGTATATTTAGAGATAGTATGATGTGTACATCTTAGTTTCAATCTATTGCTTTTGCTTTTTCCTTCAAAATTCTGAGATCTAAATTTTCAGATTACTTTTCACAGCCTAATAGCTTATGTAGAAATCTGAAAGATGTGATATTGCAAAAACAAACTGCACTTAGCAACCACTGTGTAATTATCTAAGTCTACCAGCCCAAAATAAAATAGTAAATTTAATGATTACAATAAGAATTAATGAGATAGCTGTTAATTATCAGTGTTTTAATATCATACTTTGGTAAAGAATAAAATTTAAAAAAAAACTATAATCCCACATTGTGGGTACTGTCATAGGGAAAGGTGTTTCTAGATTGACAGGAAGAAGAAGAGTGCAAGAGGAGTTGGGAAAGATAGTGGTTGTGAGTAAGAAACAAACACAAAATATGTGAAGGTAGAAAAGAAGTTCAAGATGGTGAGAGCTACTTAAAAAAAAAGCCTCTCCTACAACAATACACAAAAGGTTTTAGCAACTCTGTTCAATCTAGACAATAACTTCATGTGATTTAGGGATTCATAAATTTGATACTCATACAACCAAGAGACCACCAATATCAAAAGAGTTGAGAGGGCAGATTAAACTGGGCAAATAAAAGGTTTTTATGCACGTTTACAATATTCCACATGTGAGAACTAAGTTTTGGGAAAGAATAAGCTACATAAACTAACAAACATGCCTTCAGGATGGGTCTTCTAAAAGATAGAATCATCTGGGAGGCCAAACACAAAATTAAGACACCATAGATAACCTGGATATCCCAAAATGTTTTACGTGTTGGAATTATCCAAAAAATCTCAATGTCAGTTTGTAGTCTACACAGCTAATATTTGATGCATGCCTTATACAGCAACTTATATTAAAATTTGTATTAATTTATAATAAAGTTTTCTACATAAAATTGTGGTAATATAGTTTATTCTCTATAGTAGATTGTATAGTGTCTGCCAAAATTCATGTCCACCCAGATGCTCAGAATGTCACCATATTTGGAAACAGGGTCTTTGCAGATGTAATTAATTAAGGATCAAAATGAGACTGTGCTGGATTAGGGTGGGCCCTGAATCCAATAACTGGTGTCATTATAAGAAGAAGAGAGGACAAAGAGTCACACAGAAACAGACAGATAGGCAGGAAAAAAGATCTTGTGAAGATGCAGTCAGAGATCAGAGTGATTCAGAGTGATGCAGCGTAAGCCCAGTAACCTCAAGGACTTCTGGGGGGCACCAGAAACTGGAAGAAGCAAGGAAGGATTCTTCCTTAGAGGCTGCAGAAGGAGCATGGTGCTGACACCTTGATTTCAGGTATCTATACTCCAGAACCGTGAGAGAATAAATTTCTGTTGTTTTAAGCCACCAAGTGTGTGATACTTTGTACGTCAACATTAGGACACTAACACATCCTCTTTTACAGATAATTCTTAGAAAGTAAGGAGAGGGTGACTGAGGGGAGATGAGGGTGGAAGAATGGGAAGGGATGATAATTCCAACAGGCAATATTCCATGTGAAACTAATTCAGATATTATGCTATTAATTGTGTATCATTTTTTTCTGAATTATTAAGAGGACCTCCTTCTGTTTTTTAAATTCCATCTCCTCCAATTGCCACAAAGATTTTTCTTTACCAGTTGATCCATCTCAAATCTTCAATTTTGCTTTCTTTACCGTGTCTTTGTCTTTGGGCTTTAAAATAAATACTCTAGTATCTTTTGTCCCAAGAGAAAACAAACAAAGACAAACATTATCTCTGATTTATACCCTGCTTTGGCTGTCATCCTATGTATTTCTGTTTCTTCTCAGCCAGGATTATTGAAATAGAAAATTTATTTCCCAATTTTACTAATTCCTTCCTCCCTGCAATCTGATTTAAACCCCTGTACTCTAGATATAAGTACATATTAACAAAAAACTTTCCCTCTGACAATATCAACAGTTCTCTTAAACAACAGTTCTCTAAAGCATCTTATCTACACTAAATTTAGAATAAAATAAAATCTGTCTTCCAAGGTTTTGGTACTTAAAGATAATGTATAAAGACTTAATCAACTAAGCCACAAGAAAGAATAACTGGTGGTTACAAATTAAAAGATGAAGAGAAATTAAGATATATTTTTTGATAAACTAAGGTTTTTGAAACCCTAAAAGCCAAATGAAATAGTTTAATAATATAGAAAAAAGAGAGTAAAATATTAATAAATGCTATCCAATTGATCCAGAATTGTTTTTTTAAGGATTAAAAAACAACATGCCTTTAACCCGCATTTGGGCGAGGCAAAGACATAAAGTGTAACTACAATGTTTGTACCCTCACAAAACCCTGGAATAAAAAAAAAAAATTGTTTAAAAAAAATATGATAATTGCTTAAAAATTCTTGCCATGTAGGGGGACATGGTATGTCTCTCACTTTATACAGGTCTTATTTTTTTCTATTAAATGAAATGTTATGGTTTTTCTCAAAAAAAAAAAAAGACTTTCAGCAAATCAAAAAAAAAAAAAAAACAACTGGAATCTGCAGGATGAAGATTGCAAAAACTGATTCTAATATATTAAGTTCAAATGAAATCCAATGATGCTCATGAAAATATTATGAACTAATAATTCTCTTATTTAGAGAAACTGAAAGATGGAAATTAACTGACAAGCCACATAATATTCACTCAATGGATCAGTAGAGTCACATTACATACACATTTAACTTACATGAATTCAATTCTATACCAGACAAAAATAAAATAATTTAATATCACATGACTTGTAAGAAACACAGCTGGCTCATTTGGAATTATCTGAAGAAACTGTCATCTGTTCTTACCTTGGAGGAAAAAATGTCCCTGTTACACTTATTCAGAAAAAATATGGTGTACGCAAAATCTTGTAGATTGTCTTTCCAGCTGGTTTAATTTATTTGCATGGGTAATGTCAATTATATGTGGCTTTCTCTTTACATAATGACTTCAGAACTTTAACTTCTACGGAAAACGCAATCCCAATGAATGAACTGAGTATATTTGACAGATAGTGTGCTAAATGATTTAAAAGTCAAGTTCTAAGACTGCCTGCATATAAAAGATATAGAAGGAGGAATGATTATAATTTGGGATAAATGACAAGAAAAGAGAAAAACGTGAGACATGTGATGAAGTGATACTGAAAAGTAATAAAAAATAGCTCAATGTGACAACAGAAGGAAATTATGGAAAAGTGAGAATGAGAGAAAGCAGAAGTAAAATAGGAATTGTATTTGCAGAGACCTAGTCACTATTTCTTGATCATCTCACATCAAAGAGATAAAAGTAGGGATAGGAAAAAGTCAATGGTCAGCATTTATTTAATTCCAATACCCTACTCCCAGAAAATTGTAAGGAATCATTAGATGACTGGATAACCACTGGAGATGTAAAACCCAAAATATTTATTTTCATGCTTTAACTAAATAATACAAATAATTATTTTATTTTAGCCATGTTATTTTTAAGACCCTAGTCCAATCCAATAATCCAGGTCATTTTATCTTTTTGGGAGGAGTGGGAGATGTTTTATATGAATGTGAACAAGAAGAAGAATATTGTGTGTATGTGAACCTGCGTGTGTGACTTACTATGTATTATTATGCTGATCACTTACATACTTATATTATTCAACTATAAAATAATCTTATGAGGTAGATATTTATAAAAGTTATTTTAGAGATGAGAAAAATGCTGACGATGTTAGCTGTCCAGTGGAAAAAAGCAAGTAAATTGTTGAGTTGAGCCTGAACCCAGAAACCTGACTTTGAACCTGGCATTCTTTAACCCAGTGATATGGAGCAGGAACTCTATGAGACATACTTTATTTATATAATCTCATTTCTCAAAACAACTCTGCTCTGCAGACATAATGATTCTCATTTTACCAATAAAGACACTGAGTCCCAAAGAGATTATGTAACTTGTCCAAAGACAGATAGTTAAGATGTGACACGGCTGAAGTTAGAATTCAAGTGTTTAAATTTATTTATAATTTGACATAAAGAATGATGTAACATTTATAAAATAAAATCAGTTTCCTTCCTAATAATCAAAGTAAACGTATTCTTATCAACAACAAAAACCAAGAAGAATTGTTTCAAAAAAAAAATAAGAACGCTTAGTTTTAAAAACCAACACTTATTGGCCTAATATAGCATTATGTTTTTACATTAAGACGATTAAATTTAATTTACATTAACCCTGCCAAAATAAAGATTCCATTCTTTAGGAATCTTTTAATTTACTTTTATTTTAATCAGTCCTTTTTCTTCTCTTTTTGAGCATACGTAGGCTACAGTAAAATATCTCCAGGGTGAACAGTATGTCTATGTGCCGGGAAATGTGATGGTTAATTTTCCTCTTTTTCATTCTTTTGTCCACATGGCATCTCAAGAATAGAGTATATATAACAAATAAGTGAATTCCAAAAAGAACTCAGAGAGCCAGGCGGTTTTCTGGACAATCATTGTTAGGATTCTGTCAGCAACTATGTAACATTTTTGGCATCTGGGGAACATAAACCTCTCTAGCAAAGGGAGGACTCAAAAAGATAAAAAATAAACACAATTAAGTGGATGATGTTTTTCTTTCTAAACTGGCACTTTCTTCACTATCAAAGAGCTCAACTTTGATTCAACCAATCAATATAGTAGGGGAAAGAAATACAGAAGACTAAAGAAGCAGACACCTTACTAATGCTGGCATCATCATTCTATTTCAATGTTAAAAGGTTTAACACTTCACTTCTGATGACAATGCTCTCAAGTAAGTTGGGGATCTTGAACTTGTTTCAGAGGGGAGAAAAGGAGGATACATAGGTAGTATCTGGTTATAAGAAATTGGACTGGAAGCATCAGCTTATTTTATATACCAGTGGTAGAAATGTTGAGTCAAGATGTTATCCAACAATCTCTAATGATAAAATCCATGTCCTTCTGCTGAAATATTGAGTCATTCAGACCCAGACATTCATTATAGCTATAAGAAATCGATGTAACACAATGCTGTAAATCTAAATTGTAGAAGTCTATGAACTTTCATCCTCTCTCTCCTACTTTACTGCTCACTAAATTTCCCTTGCCTATCCATCCATGAACAGAGCTTAATCTGAGTTAAACCCAGCTGGATCTCAGATCCAAAACCTTTAGAAGCCAGATAAGTGACTTCTAAGACTTGTGATCAGGGAGATGTGAAGGCAGCAAAGGACACATTGTCTTCTTAGTGCCAATGCAGAACAGACTGTCAGGTTGACAAGATGAGCTGAAATATCCCTTGCTATGTTTTTATATTCATTGCTGTCTCCAAAACTAGATGCTCAAAACCAAAATCTCTTCTTTCTGGAAATGTGTTAATAAACAATACACTGATATGACTGTTTTGTAAATACTTTTGTTATTGTAATAGTTATATATTTGACTTTATGCATATTTTGCACAGCACACTTGGCTTTATGCTTTGATAATTTCTCATTTTATATAATTCCAATATGAAGGCACTTGCAAGGTTACTGGATGTACTTATTTTTAAAAATTAAAAACAATCCTGTTTTCATTTTTATATTGTTGTTCACCTGTGTACTTGACTGTAAATTCTGATTGAGTAAAGTGGCCTCAAAATTTTATTATTACAAACCTACCATCTAAAAAGAACTGCAGAGTAAATTACTTTACAGATAGTAGATATTTTCATTAAAAAATTTCAAATAGCATATAGTGAAAAATAAAGCATGCCTGGAATAAAATACTACTACATGATGAGATGAATCTTACTTACCAAACTCTTTGGGAACTGCTATAGAGTAAACACAATTATGTCCCACACTGTAATTTTTTGGGTAGTTTGGTGATAGAACAGTGCCTTCTGAACCTGTTGAACGACTTCCACAAGGTGCTAGGAAATAAAAATGACAAAAATACAATTTTTAGAAAAATATTTACAAATTCATACTATGATTATCTTCCTATATAAAAAATTTATGGCTAGTGGATATTAAGGTGTATAATTTATTTGCATCTTCTAACAAAATCCTACAGTGTTAAATATTTTATAAATAAAAAAATTGTGCACATACAAAACTTCGTAAATATTCAAGTTTACTGTTCTCAGAAGCAAAGTATATAATACAATACTGTTATAATGATATTACCTCTAAAGGTAATAATGGTGGCCTTGCTTTCAATTATGATAGGAGTGTGAAATTAATCATCACTTTTATTATGATGAAAAATTACATATGCAAGTGGGATATTGTTTTACTTGCTGCCAGGCTTTGAAACTCTACTCAAATTCAATTCTATAATGCTGTCATAAAATTAAGCATATCTATATGTGGGACATGAAGGGCTGTACAAATACATCCACCCACTCATCTAAGTATTCTCACCAATCTTTATCTGTTTATATAATTTTTATTGAAATCAGAGATGTTACTGATGATGCCTTGAGACCTCAGGCCCAAATGTGGTATATTCATAAAAAGGATGAGAGTGAAACATTGTTTCTGGTAAATTTGTAGATGGTGTTTACATTATTCATAAGATAGGGAACACATTAGGATTCATAGCTCTGGCACCCAGAGAGAAACTGGAGCTTCTAATGGAGATTTAGGAATTCAAAGCATAGGCATGATAGGTGATATTCCTTAAGCCAATGAGATCACTCAGAAAAGTATGCAGAATGACAAAAGGTGGGCAAAGAGGAGGTTCTGGGAAACACCAAAGCTTCAAGATCAAGTAAAGAGAGGTGGCTATGGAGAAATGAGTCTCTTGGGAGCCAAGGAAGAAGAGCTTCAATGAAAAGAAAGTGTTTAAAGGGTTAAATGTTGCGAACTGGTTAATACATGAAAAAGGAGTCTGGGTTAATTTGGCAATCTGGTGTGTAAGGCAATGGGGTTCTTCTTACCCAGGCTTATGGTTTGAATGAGGAGGGATTTTTCCTAAATATGCCAGCCCGCTGGCCCTGCCCCTTCCCCCTTGGCAGCGGAAGTTTTCTGCTTAGTGATCCCTGGACAAGAACTTCTACCTTTTTTCCAGCTGGGAGCTTTCTGCCTGCAGAGCTCACTTACTCATATGCCTTTCTACATTGTAAGTTTTTCAGGGCACCTTCCAATGGCAGGGCTGTACCTATCGCGAGCAGCTAGTAGGAAGCCCATTGTTTACTGCTCCTCATCTTTTATCAGCATTAAAGCTGACGGTTTGATTTCCTTCAGCGTGTTTCTTCATCAGCTTTGAACTTGTGCAGGAAGGACAGGGCATAATTTACTATTCCCCTCAAATACCAAAATGGAGGTTTTGGTGTTATTAACACTGCAGTTTCAACTAGAGCAGCTCTGTGAAAGTTACAGCCAGCAGGTCAAATCCAGCCCGTGGACCAACAAGGTTTTAACATTTTTAAAGAGTTACAAACAAAACAAAAACTACAGAATGTGCCACATATATATTATGTGGCCAGTAAAACCCAAAATACTATTTATTCCTTTACAGCAGCAGTCCTCACCTTTTTGGCACCAGGGACCAGTTCCATGCAAGACAATTTTTCCATGGACTGGGGGGTGGGGATGGTTTCAGGATAATTCAATCGCATTACATTTATTATGAACTTTATTTCTATTATGATTACATTGTCACTTGCCACTCACTGATAGAGTTTTGATATGAGTATGCAAGCAATTGATTTATTATGGTCTCCACGCAGTCAAACCTCTCTGCTAATGATGTGTATTTGCAGCCACTACCTGGTGCTAGCATCACCATCTCAGCTCCGGCTCCGATCATCAGGCATTAGATTCTCATAAGGAGGGTGACACCTAGCTCTCTTGCATGCTCAGCTTACAGTAGGGTTTGTGCTCCTGTGACAGTCTAATGCTGCTGCTGATTTGACAGCAGGCGGAGCTCAGGGAGTAATGTGAGTGATGGGGAGCTGATGGGGAGTGGCTGTAAATACAGATGAAGCTTCCCTCTGCTCACCTCCTGCTGTGCAGCCCAGTTGCTTACAGGCCAAGGACTGGGTACTGTTCCACAGCCCCGGATGTTTATAGAAAACATAGACCACAGCTTTATAGAAAAAAGGTTTATAAACCACAGCTTTATAGAAAAAGTTTGCCAAACCCTGAACTAGAGTAGAGGGGGGAAGTTAAATTATAGTTGGATAAAGAGTAAGTGGTATATAAAGAAGTACAAAAGTAGTCAGAATCTTGACCATAAATAGGAGGGGAATGTAGAGAGTAGTTGAGGGGAGATGAAAGCTGAGTGTTTTGTTTTTTTTTTATTTAATGGGGAGGAAGGAATCATTACAAAGGGAAAATCAGGAGCATTGACCTAAAGATTAAGATCAAGAACAAAAGTGGAGTGATTACCTTTAGACATCAATAGTCACACTCCTCTCTGACTTGAGAAAAGGGCTGAAGGAGACTAGATATAGATAGGTTAGGTTCTTTTTTTTTTTTTGAGACAAAGTCTCGCTTTGTTTCCCGGGCTAGAGTGAGTGCCGTGGCGTCAGCCTAGCTCACAGCAACCTCAAACTCCTGGGCTCAAGAGATCCTACTGCCTCAGCCTCCCGAGTAGCTGGGACTACAGGCATGCGCCACCATGCCCGGTTAATTTTTTCTATATACATTTTTAGTTGTCCAGATCATTTCTTTCTATTTTTTTAGCAGAGACGGGGGTCTCGCTCTTGCTCAGGCTGGTCTCGAACTCCTGACCTTGAGCGATCCACCTGCCTCGGCCTCCCAGAGTGCTAGGATTACAGGCGTGAGCCACCGCGCCCGGCCAAGATAGGTTAGGTTTTATATTGGAAATTTATTGGGGTTAATGTCTGATTTTCGTTTTAGAGTACTTACTCTTTAAAGTAGTGTTGTGGTGGATGTAGTGATGCGTTAGGTCCCTTGGGAAGAAGCAAGACAGTTTGAAAAAGTCGAAACTGTTGATGGATTCCTGACCAAAGTTTAAAAATATAACAATACAGTATATTTAAATACACACACACACACACACGCAAGCATGCACAGCACACAGTATGTTGTATTGAGTGGCTAACGAATGTTCTGCCTTTTTTTCTTTAATGTTCTATAAAAGAGTAATAAACAGTTAGAATTAAACATACTAAAATTAGAACTCTCTAGAAACAACAACAAATTGACAGTGATGATAATAACCATAGAAGCATCACTCTCATCACTCATTATTGTTTGAGATTAGAGTAGTCAGGTGTATTCTTATTTCAGCACTGATAACTTTATTCAACTGATAATGTTACTGATGAGAGAATCATTCAAGAATTAGTAGTCTGTTTTACATTAATTTTCTTTCTGATTTTAAGGTGCTCCAAAACTAAAATAACAATATTTTGAATGAACATGACGAAAACTCTTATTTTTATATTTGGAAAATACGAATAAAAATGAGACCTTCTAACTCAAGTTCAGTTGTATGACTTAGTCATGAAAATTCTGCCATCCCACATTAACATGTGTCTGACAGCCTCAATTTGTTTCATATATTTAATTTTGCATAGTGGACATTTAGGACAGATTTTGTTGAAAACCTTATTTAGTAAGTATGAAGGCTATTTTTTTTAACCATGAATATGTATGAAGTTGCAGTTTAATCACATGTCCTTACGGTAACTAATACTATGTTAGATTCTGTTATTTGTACTGAAAGCCATAATTTTATGTTTCTTCTCGTTGGTGCCTGCAGCATGGCCTAATTTATAATTCAACAATGCAAAATATTATAGTAGCTGACAATATTCATGCAATATGTTATTAATATAAATAAGGGAAAATTATGCTCTGTGATATAAATGTGTTGTAATATGTTTTATGTTTATAAAATACAAATGGAATAAAGACTAGGTCAAGCTAACTTTAGTGATTCTCCTAATATTCGTCTCCAGAAGCTTTTCATATTCTTGCTTTCTGTTTTAATGTCATCTTATTGGCTAGTGTAGAAGACAGCACTCTTTTATCTTTTTAGTTTTCAACTAATAGGTAGAAGATAAAGCAAGCCATGACTGAATTCTATGCCTATTTTTGCTATTTAACATCTACCATATATACTTGTGTGCCTTTTGTCAAACTGGCTATTGTTTCTCTAAACAGCCTATATCCATCCTAATATAGTAAACATAAGAATTCAACTATTTCTGATTATAACTTATATGGTACACAAATTTATGTTTTTAATAGCATGCTAATAGAACATATGAATTGTGAGAAGACATGGTTCTATGATTAAATGCGGGAAATACATGGGTGAAACAAACAGGGTACTATAGAACTTGAGACTTCAGTGAGGTTTGGGGGAGAGAATGCCCTTTCTCACAAACATTTGACTATGGCAAAATTTTTCCATGTAACATCTCATAGGACCAGTGTTCCTGAGAACACACTTGTAAAATGCCAAATCGATGATTCTAAAATGTGTTACCATTTTGACAATAATTCTAATGTTTACGTAATTGAAAGTAATTAATTATGATTTTTGCAGCACTAAAGAACTATGTTTTATGTATATGTATACCTATAGAGCCAAGTTATGTTAAAAATTTAAAATGTCAGACTTAGCCTTCTTATAAAATGCCGTTATTCTTGACTCCCTCTCCCTGATTCGTGAGGTCCAATACAGCATTGATTTATTGATTATACTCTTATGTATTAATAGCTTATCTGCTTCTATCTTCTTTGCCTCTGTAACTGGCACAATCCAAGCTCCCAATAGTTTCTTATATGGGTTTTTCCAATAGAATCCCAGCTTTACTCATCACCACAGCTTATAACACTGCAAGGGATTTTCCTAACACACACATCTCACTATGTTTCTCCGTTCTTCCTAGGACAGTGTCTGCACACGGTAGGTTCTCCATAAATGTCTTTTTAATGATTAAACGAATTATGCTTGCAAGACTAAGCTACTATAAAATGGTGTTCCAAATTTAGCACATTATACAAACATTTCATTTGATTGAAATTACCCCAGAAAAATCACTTAATTTCAGTATAGAATCCAGATATGCCCTCTCTTAGTAAATCCATATAAATCTACAATTTTTTTCTTTCTGTGATTGAAATTTTTGCTTTTTCTTTGTGTGATTACCAGGAATCACTGTTGTTTTACATTGAGGGACAGTACTATATGAGAGATATATATCTCTAAACATTAGAAATGTATTCAATGGTAAGATGTTCATATTAATAATATGAGAGCTATATGGATACTGAGTTCCTTTGAGAAAATAGCAAATTCATGTGTACCAATTCATAGTAGCAAATCCATGCTAACATTTTATCAGTCTGGGGCATAACCTTGTGTTGTGAGTAAAATCACCCACACTGTTCAATTTCTTATTATTTTTCTTATTCTCTCTTTTTCTATGTATTTACTTTTTAAAAATCCTCTGTTGGCTAAATTTGTATGGTTTGGTCTGGATAAGTAAAATGTGTCCATGATCCAACTATACTACATATAATCTTGTTTTACCCCGACATTATATATGCAATGATACAGTAGACAGATGTGGTATTTACAGAGAAATCACAGCATGAGACTGCAGCCAGGTTTTAATGTGTCTAGCCATCCAATGAAAAGGACTTTCCACCTATTGTTTGAGCAGGGGTATGTGTGTAGGCTGAAGGAGGAGGACTGAAGAGGAAGAACAATACAAGGTACCTTACCACTGAGTGATTTAGAAAAATCTAAAACTATTTATGTGGAAGAGATACTCTGTGTATATACATGAAATGTTCAAGTATCTTAGAGACATTATAATACATGTAACATAGCTTTAAGCTACTTGCAATTTCACATCTGCCTTTTCACTTGTGTAATGTATCATTTATTATCAAATATACTCAATAATGAAATTATATAATGTATAAATTATTCACAGAAAGCAAGTTAGGTACTTTTAAAAGTAATGACTTCTTGCAGGTCACAAAAGAGCAATGTGGTATATTAAATCAATAATTTACTAGATGTGGCCTGTGACTCCTTCAGTTTAAAGAATTGCTGTACCCTACAAAACTGCTGGTATATTTCTAGTAAATTACTTATGCCTTGATATAGCCTGATTGAATGCCACAAATCATAAATCTCAGTATAGAATGTGTTTGAAAGCTATATCTCCCATGGTGCATTTTTTTTTTTTTAAGAGAAGGCCTTTCCTAACCCTTAAACTCTGTGATATGAATTTGAATGCAGAGCGCTATTATTCCCAGTATCAACTTTAAGATTTAAATGACTATTGCTTCTTTCTGTCTGTTAAAAACTTTGGTTTTTGTGAAAATATCTAGCTATCCAGCCATTCCTTTCATGTCCCTTTTCATATTTCCTATATAAGCATAAATTCTTCATTTTGTTTATCTGCCTTAGATGAGAAGCTTCCAATAATGCTCCATTATTCATGAATTAATTGTGTTAAATATCACACTCCTTCTTAATAGCAAAAAAATAATAATTTCCTTTCAATGTGGTCATCAGTGGCTTGTAAACCAATTCACCAATTCAGTAAGTGAACTTAGTTGGCTATGAGCTTCTACATCTGGCACCTCACTGATTGCCTGGATTCATCTGATTTTTCTGGCTATCATCTTCATTCTTTAGTGCTCCGTGAGCTGTGCTCTCCATCAGATGGTGTGATTTTAAAGAACAGAGACTCATTCTATGGCAAAGTCCTATGGATAGCTCTATTCCTTGGATAGATTTTCCATGTTACCATATACAAATTGTACTAACAATAATCATTTTGAGGGTATGGAAAGTTAATCTATCAGTGACTCATGTCACTCATTTTCTACCCTCATTTTAAAAAAATTGAGATATAATTCACATACATAAAATTCACCCTTTAAAAGTGTACAACTGAGTGGTTTTTAGCATATTCACAAGTTATATAACAACACCACTTTCTAATTTTAGGACATTTTCTTCACCCCAGTACTCATTAGCAGTCACTCCCTGTTGCCCTAACCCCCAAGTCCCTGGAGATAAATAATCGATGATTTTGTAGGAAACTGTGTATGGGAAGACAATTTCTTTGAATGATTTGAATTGAATTACTGTCAATTTTTGAAACTTAAATCCCTTCTATCACTTAATTGGTCTCTTGTTTCTCTCTGAGTCATTGCTTTTTAGTAATTAAAATCTTTTATTATTTATAAAATTACTTACAGCAACTAATATGTTAATATAAAAATGACTTTAGAAGGGGAAAAACCCTCTGTAATAATTTGTTAAGTCCTACCAAATCTCCTCACAAATGTTGCTTTCTCAGGAATGTGTTTCCTGACTTCCAGACTTGTTCAGAAGTTCTCATTATACAACACTTCATCAATTACTTTCAGGACAGTAATTACAATTTGTAATTATGTATTTATTTGTATGACTCTTTGATTAATGTCTATATTTTTATCTTGACTACAGATCTATTAAGTCAAAGTTTCCACGTCTTTTTTGCATACATGTATACCTCTGGACTTTAGCATAGTGTTTGTTTATATATTTCAATAAATATGTGTTATATTAGGAAAAATAACACAACATTAATTATTAATATCTTGCTTTTGACTAAGTACATAGACTATAGAGATTTTTAAAGCCCTTTGGGTAGCATAGCAGGATACAATATAAACCTAATATTCTGGAATCAGAAAGGTTCAGGTTTCAATTGCAGCTTCACTATTTACTGACTGAGTAGCTTTGGAAGAGAGGAAGATATAAGCTAGGATTGAAACAGGAAGTATCTATTAGATCTGGTTTATAGTGTGAGTTTAGGTAAAATGAATTAAGGAACTGTCTTAACTTACTCCAGAATCTTTTGGTGGTGATATAATGACACTTCTATAAGGCTTAGGAAAATGAACTAATCTTATTAATCCCAGGAGGGTACAAAGCTTAGAAGAAACAGCAGGAGGAACTTCTTTAGAAGTCTGTCAAACTCCTCTCTTGAGAGAAAGAGGAATGTCTTTAAGTGACCCTACACTAGGCCTTGTTGCCCTCATGGTTTTGATTTTCTTCTCTTAATTTTCCCTAAGGATCAAGAGTAGAGTACTCCATCCTAAAGGAAGAGAAAGCTACAACTTCAATTCAGCTGTTTCTCAAGGGTTGGGTTACTGCCTGGCAGTTGAAGGTCAGTGTGATTGTGGTCCTCTAATTTCTTTGTACTCTTTATGCTTTAGGAGTCCAGCAGAGAAGCAAAAGGCAATACTACTAGAAAAGGGGAGGAATATATGGCCCACCTTCCCCTTTTTCTTATAATTCAGGGGCTCTTTTCCTTTTTCTTACATACTTCCATGAATTTGCATGGGGAAGACAAATGTCCATATTTTCTCTAGACCCTAACTGACTGACTTTTTTTTCTAACTGAATTTTAGTCTGTC
>NW_012150774.1:140093-142292 GCF_000956105.1 Propithecus coquereli
ACTGGAGAGATAATGTAAGAGTGCCTGAAAAGTAGCAGGTGCTCAATAACATCAGTATCCTGTCTTGTTTCCTTTTAAATAATACTTTTTATCCTTTTAAACAATACTTCCCCCTACATATGAAAATGAAACATGTTTTGGTTTTATCCCAATGCTACTTCAACTTTTTCAATACAAAATATATTACACTCCTCGATAGAACACAATTTCAACACAATCTGTGTATTTTATCTGTGAACACAATTCCTATGTGCTGCTGATAAAAGGCAGATATTTGATGGTACTCAGAAATAATTTACTACTAGGCCTTTGTTATGAATCCTTAATCTACATGTTTTAATTATAACACAAATTTAAATGATATCAAATGCTAAATGGCTCACTATATTAAATTAGATAATCTCTATATGCATTCATAATGGAATGGGATTCTAGACTTGTTTTATATCTCAAAAGAATTTTGTAAATCTCAAGGACATTTTAAATAAGGATCTTAGCCCAAGGCAAGTCAGGCTATTTAAAAAGAAGATCTGAAATAGAAGTTATTTATTTCTTTACATACCCAAACAATATGATTTCATTAAAAGTAGGTCATATGAGGTTACTAATTAGAGATAATTCCAAAGTTGGAAAGCTATAATTATGAAATGGACTTTTAATTTTTTTGGTTTGTTTGTTTCAAAGCTTTCTTTCCAGTTGATAAGATAAGAGGGCTATCCTTTTAAAAGCTTTTTATCATTCCACATATATTTGGAAATTGGACAGAGAATGGTGCCAGATGACTGCTGGATGTCTAATCTTACCATATTTGTGTTCATGCACTTTGGACAGACTTAGAGGTCATCAGTGATCGAGTTACTTAAATTTTTTCTCATAATCCAGAATTTATATTAGCCCGAGTGAAATGAAAGTATTGAAATACTGTGGCAGAGTTTCAAAAGAATGAAGTCAGCACTAAGTATATCTATTAAGGCCTTTATATTCTCTCTAAAGTTGGATTTTAGATAAAATGAAAAAAATACATTTCAGATTAACAATTGTATCAGCTTTTTGTAGGAATTTATCTCCTCTTAATACTCATGCATAGACTGGATGATGATTTCCTAAATAATTGAAGAACTAACTCTCAATCTTACCACTTATTCTTGGTGCTTTGCATCCATTTGTAAAACATTTAACCAACTAAAATATTCCAAGCACACTTAGGCTCTAAGGATATAAAAAGTTCAATAAAAATCCTTTGCAGAATTAAATAGCCTACCTATAGGACAGTAATTAAGATCATGAATCCACAAAAACACACTAGACCAAATGTGACTTTGAACAAATGACTGAGCCCTCTCTCTGTATCTTGGTTTCTTCATCTGTAAAATGAGAGTCTCTACTGCATGCAGTTATGGTGACATATAAAATATGTGTAAAAAAACTCCAAACTGCTCAATACAGGTAAACTGTTATCTTTCATCAATCCTCCTCCCTATACTCTTGCCCTATTGAACTACTTGAAATTGTACCAGCATTCTGGTTACTCTTGCTTCAACATGTTTACATATGCTGAACCCCAGTTGTGAAGCACACCATCCTTTCATGCCCCCTGGCTCACCTAGTTCCTTCTTATTTATACTTTTAAGATTCAGTTCATGTATCACTTTAATAAGGAAGCCTTCCCTGATCTCTCTATAACTAGGTCAGATGCATCTCCACGCTGTGTTCACAGTACTGTTTTTATTTCTAGCCATGGACCTTACCTATCTATATCTCATCAAATTATAAACTATCTAAGGGTAAGGGCCATGTTGAATTCATGTTTTTATTCCTAATATTAGTGCAAGATCAGGCATACTGGTACTTTTAAATGGCTGGAAAAAGTAATGAATGAATTATATGATCTTTTCTTTGGAATAATTGATGAGCTAGTAGTTCCTTAACAAACTAAATGTGTTTATTCTTAGGGTCTTATAATATAGTTGCCTATCAATTGAATGCTCACTGTCTGCTATAATGATGAAAAAGATCAAAACATTGCATTGGTACTGTGACCAGTATGCTTGAATTTAATGATTTACTTTTCAAAGTTCTAAGGCCCTAAAAGGACCTGGGGCTTTACGTACATCAGAGAAATCTTTACCAAGGATATATAGCTGCAATTTTAGATACAGATATTGATTCCATCTTGGGAGCTCTGAGAAGTAGGGGGAG
>NW_012150774.1:142487-145189 GCF_000956105.1 Propithecus coquereli
AATTGAAATTAGAGATATTTTTATATTACTTTAATTTTTACAAATACCTCCTAAATATTGTTTATGCTCTTCATTACTGAAAATTTTAGTAGTTATTAGATCTGCTGCTAGAACTTAATTTAATTTAATGCATTAAGAAGCACATATATCCTTACATTACAAATGTTCTTTTCAAATATAGTTTTTATATACTATTAGTATAATAACTGTCTTAAAATATCATTTCCGTTTCAAGCCTATGTGCTTTGTTTTAATTTATGCACTCAAAAAGATGATTCTAAGAAGAGGTCCATAGGCTTGATCAGAGTGCACAAAAAGTTTAGGAAACCCTATTCTAATTAGATTACTCCCAAACCATCAGTCTTTCTCTTTGTCATTCTCTGTCTATTCTTTCCCTCAAGAGAGTTTGGCTCTGAGATTTTTGCTTTGGCCTAACAAGAACTGGAAAATATTAGTTGCATAGGAGTACCATTTCTTTCTTGTCCTTTAGTTCCTTTCTTAACAGGATAATTCAGTTCTTCCCTGAATTATAAAGGTCCCAAAACTCAGGTTTGGAACTTGGGGAGAAATATTCAGTCTTAGGGTTGGCTTAAGCTTGAGGCTATTTAGAACAACAGCCTAAATACAGTTCCCACCTTACTCACTTACTCTCCTGTGTAGTTCAGTCTAATTCACTAGTTTTGTGTTTTGGGATTAAGGACCAAATTCCCTGTTGCCCAGAGAGCTCTAATTTATCTTCTTTTAAGCATACATCTCCCTTAGGAATCTTGGAGTGAATGGTTTGCTGGTTGAAGTGTAAGTATAAAATGACAAAATTTTCTTTGTATAACAAAGAGGAGAGAAGGAGAGAACTACTCCCCTCCTTTATAGTGTATCCTTGAAAACATAGTAGGTGTAACTTTTTGATTTTATAGTGCAAGGTCACTACTAGCCTTCTGACCATGAGGACTGCAAACACATACTTCTGAAATTAGTTGAAAGTTCTCACATGAGGTATACCAAAGTCAAGGTACATCAATTTGTCTGTCAAGGACATGAGACATTCTGATTGGTCTTTCTTTTACTTTACTGTATAAATTTGCGTGACATTCTATCTAGTCTTTGTAGTGTCTTTCATAGACTGCCTGCAATGTGCACTGCATTCTAGAGGTGCTTATCCAATGATAAAACTATTTTCTTTCTTTTCTAGGTTTTGTACAGTGAACTCTGTTGGTAGGATTTTTATTTCCCCAACAGAAATAAAGATTTGGCTATCCTTAGATATTTTTTCCTATTACCTAAACTCCATTTTAATTACTACAATTCCTTAATATCATTTGAATCTTGCCGTGACTTTTAACAGTTACTGTTACATACTTTACTTTCTTTTTCTGTAAGTAGAGAGTCACTGAATTGATTCAACTTTCTTTATAAATAATTCTGTTTGTCTTCAAAAACTGAAAACGTATCATGTTTGAAGTCTAACTTACATACAGACTATGTGGTAGTGGAGAACAGGAGCATCTCAGTACAGTGAGAGTCCATGTGACTTCCCATATGAAGACATGGCTTAAATATGAGCCCAAGTCAATGGTCACAAGAAAATACAGGTTAAGCATCCCTAATATGAAATACAAAATCTGAAACTTTTTGAGTGCTGACATGATACTTTGTCATGCTCAAAGGAAATGCTCATTGGAGTATTTTGGATTTTGGATTTTTGGATTAGGGATGTTCAACAAATATACATGATGAAAATATTCCAATATCCTGAAAAAAGTCTGAAATTCAAAACACTTCTGCTGCCAAGCATTTTGGATTAGGGATGCTCAGCCTATATGCTCTGAATTATAGGCATTGATTTGCAAATTGCTTGTTACATGGGTTGCTCTACATAGTATGCTCCAAAATCCATAGCCACAGGGATTTATTTATAATAGTGTTAACAATTTTCTAGACTAGCATGCAGGAGACCAACTGGAGAGATAATGTAAGAGTGCCTGAAAAGTAGCAGGTGCTCAATAACATCAGTATCCTGTCTTGTTTCCTTTTAAATAATACTTTTTATCCTTTTAAACAATACTTCCCCCTACATATGAAAATGAAACATGTTTTGGTTTTATCCCAATGCTACTTCAACTTTTTCAATACAAAATATATTACACTCCTCGATAGAACACAATTTCAACACAATCTGTGTATTTTATCTGTGAACACAATTCCTATGTGCTGCTGATAAAAGGCAGATATTTGATGGTACTCAGAAATAATTTACTACTAGGCCTTTGTTATGAATCCTTAATCTACATGTTTTAATTATAACACAAATTTAAATGATATCAAATGCTAAATGGCTCACTATATTAAATTAGATAATCTCTATATGCATTCATAATGGAATGGGATTCTAGACTTGCTTTATGTCTCAAAAGAATTTTGTAAATCTCAAGGACATTTTAAATAAGGATCTTAGCCCAAGGCAAGTCAGGCTATTTAAAAAGAAGATCTGAAATAGAAGTTATTTATTTCTTTACATACCCAAACAATATGATTTCATTAAAAGTAGGTCATATGAGGTTACTAATTAGAGATAATTCCAAAGTTGGAAAGCTATAATTATGAAATGGACTTTTAATTTTTTTGGTTTGTTTGTTTCAAAGCTTTCTTTCCAGTTGATAAGATAAGAGGGCTCTCCTTTTAAAAGCTTTTTATCATTCCACATA
>NW_012150774.1:148719-149834 GCF_000956105.1 Propithecus coquereli
ATATTTTACTTAGATAAATAAAATTTCTCTTATTGTCTTTACAAACTACAGACCTTTCTTGTTCTTATTGTACATGTTTTAAAAACTGATTTTACATTTAAAGTCTTAAGTTATGACATAGGAAAGCCAGCCAATCCTGTGTATAGTCACTGTGAAGGAAAACATTAGATATGTGTGACTTTAATCAGGAAACTAAACTATATTAAGCTTTCCTTGTTGTGTGATAGTAATAGCGGTGGCAGAAAATGTTTTAAATAAGTTATTTAATATTATAATTTTCCCAACAACCTTAAAAATTAGACAGTATTATCTCATGATTAGATCTACTAAATAAATAAATTCAACAAGGTCACATACCTGACCTGGGCTTTTTTTCAACTCGTTGCTTCAGATTAAATATATCTAGTTCTAAACCATAAGCTTTTTCCCCCCAACTATACTATAGGTTATTAGTTGTGGTCATACATTTATCTTCAGCTTTTTTTCTCATAGCTTAAAGAATTCATCAAACAAATTTGATCTGATTTCCATAATATCTTAGCATTTTGATTAAAAGTCTAGTGATATCTAGTGATGGTAAAATTATTATATCTTAGAGAAATTTTAAAATACTCAACCCCTGTCCTATTTTCAGAAGTGAGTGAATGTGTGTATTCATATAATAACATACATAAGTTATATTTAATTAATATTAAAATGACAGAAATATACTACTTCAAACAAAACATAACACATAGTGCGAAGTGCAAGAGCACTTTGCTTCTTTTGGAACACTGTGTTGAAAATCAAAACAGTATATTAATATATCATTCTTTGTCAGGAACTTTATTAGGCCCTCTGTATGTGTTGTGTCTATTAATTGAATCTGTACAATAACTTATTGAATTAATAATTATTAATCCAGTTTTATAGATTTAAAAGTCAAGGCTCAGTTTGACTCAGGTCATAGGTATCAGAGGACGTGAACCCAGGTTTACTCCACCCTCTAAATCAGGGGCGAGGAACCTGCAGCCCTGAGGCCACATGTGGCCTTCTAGGTTCTTAAGTACAACCTTTTGACTGAATCCAAATTTTCCAGAACAAATCCTTTTATTTTTATGAATACATTTTTGTTT
>NW_012150774.1:154433-155513 GCF_000956105.1 Propithecus coquereli
GGTCTTGCTCTGTCTCCCAGGCTAGAGTCCAGTGACATCATCTTAGTTCACTGCAACCTCAATCTCCTGAGCTTGAGTGATTTCTCCTGGCTCAGCTTCCCAAGTAGCTAGGACTACAGGGATATGCCACCATACCCAGATGATTTTTCTATTTTTTGTCAAAAATGGGGTCTCATTCTTGCTCAGGCTGATCTCGAACTCCTGGCCTCAAATGATCCTCCTGCTTTTGTCACCCAAAGTGCTAGGATTACAGATGTGAGCCACTGCTCCCGGTCACCAGCATACTATTTTTAAATCTGCAGAATTACTTCTCCTTCTACACAACCTAATTCTTAGGAGAAATATATATTCTTCTGTATCCTTATTTGCAATAAAGACTTTTGATTAATTCTTGATAACATTTGAGTTTTTGCATTTATCTACATATGTTGAGATGTCAGTTTCAGTGTCTTTGTTCCTCATTTACTCAGCCAATATTTTCTGGGAACCTAACATTTTTAGGCACTTTTCTAAGTCCTAAGGGCACACAAATGAACATAGCAGGCAATAACCTTACTCTCAGAGAGACTTTATTAGCTATTATAACATGTACATCACTTTAGAGATACCTGGGACTATAAGCACTTTTCCAAAACCAGTTCTTTATTGAATTCCATTTAAAAATCCTGGATACAATCTCTGCATTGCCAATGCCACACTTGTAGACTGTATGTTGCATGGTTGATTTTTTTAAATACAGAAATGGCTTTAAACATTTCTTGATTTTTTTTTCTAATAATGAAAATTCAGAAAAAAAATATATTTCTTACCATGACAACTTGGTAGGGCTCTATTCCATCCAGGTCTTCCATCATCTCCCATGATACAGGTGAGTGTTGAATAACCTTGAAGAACATAACCAGCATCACAGTAATAGGTGACTGTTGAGCCTAATTTATAATCCATTCCAAGTCTGGTGCCATTCATTATATTGCCTGGATCAAAGCAGGACTCTCGGAGTTTTGCTGTAAAACAGTGTTAATATAACATTAATTGCTTTAAAATACCATCAGACCTCCATACCTGTGGGTTCCACACCTG
>NW_012150774.1:155563-157252 GCF_000956105.1 Propithecus coquereli
TTGTAGGATGCTTAGGCCCCAATAACTTTCAAAGTACAAACAACTGCTTCCTTCAAAGAAAACCATAACTGATCAGCAGTATGAATTAACCTTCAACTTAACAGAACAACTTCATGAAATACTTCAAAAGGAAAACATGTATTATTCAATAGCTTTGGATGAATCAACTACTGACTAGGCACAGGTTTTATACTTCATTCAGGTCATAATAGAAGATTTTCTTTGCTACAAAGGGTTACTCGCTTTGGGCACTCTTGCAAACAGAATGTGCGGAATAGATATCTTCAACAAATTTCAAGATAAGTGTCTTGAAGTTGGACTGAATTTGGTAAATTTAGTGAGTGTATGTATAGACAGTGTACCTTCCATGACAGGAAAACATGAAGGGTTTATTGCACAGATAAAAAAAGTATTAACTGATCCAGATTCTCTCATTTCTTTTCATTGTATCTTGTATCAGAAAAATCTCTGTGCTAAAGCTACTATTTTAAGTGACACTTTGCAACAAGTTGTAAGTATTATTAACTATATTTATGCAAATGCAACACGGCATCATCAGTTTTGTAACATGTTAAAGTTGAATAGTGAAGTATTCAGTGTGGATTTACCCTATCATTCTAAAGAGGGTTGGCTATCACAGGGTCAGATGTTAGCCAAAATTTTATCTCTGTGAGAACATATAGTTAAATTTTATGAAGAACAGAATCAGCAATGTGACTATTGAAAGAATATTTCTATAGGAATGCAGCAGAATTTCTGTGTGATATCATGTTAAATCAAAATGACTTGAATATTTCTTTGCAAGGTAAAATTAAGTCTAAATATGATATGTGGCAAAAAATCCAAGCATTTTGAAAGAAAGGTATCTCTTTCCCAAAAACTTCTTCTTCAAAAGGAAATTTCCCGAGTTAGCAAAGGTCATTCATTATCAGGGTGATATAAGAATCCTTTGAAGAATATGCAGCTCGTATAGACCTATTAACTGTTATCAACTTAATACAAGGAAAAGTTTCCTGACTTTGAGAATCATGACAACACACTCAAATTAACATTTCGGCCTCACCTAGTTGGTATCACCAAGGCACCTAAAGCACTATAGATGGAACTGATTGAGTTCTCAGCAGATGACATTTTAAAGTCATTGTTTGATGCTAAGAAAGACGCAATTGAAATATTGAAAAACACAGTAAAATACCCACACCTTTGACAACATGCCCGAAAGATGCTTTCATGCTTTTCAACCACTTATTGCTGTGAATCTGTATTCTACTACCTAACGCAAATCAAGACACTCATAAGGTCACAAATGGCTGATACCCATCTAGAGGATCAACTGAAACTGCAGACCTACATGCTGCAACCAAATATTCAAATGCTTTCCAACAAAAAACCAGAAACAACAAAGTCATTAAAAAGTTAGTTAACTTTAAAATTAACAAATAGTTTTCATTTTTTAAAATTATTAAGTACATGGTAGTTAAAGTTTTACAAAATAATGTACATTTTTAAGTATACATAATTGAAGTTTCTTGAATGCAGCCTCGTTTGATTACAGCTAAATTAATGTGGCCTTCCAACATGAAAAGCTTCCCCACCCCTTCTCTAAATTTTCTGTAGATGTAACTATTCAAACAACATTAAATATATGTAATTGGGCTATAATTGATTCTATGAGATATTTTTGGTTCA
>NW_012150774.1:169532-171098 GCF_000956105.1 Propithecus coquereli
AAAAAAAAAAAAAAAAAAATTCTTAGATGTTTGTCTTTCTGTGACAGTTATAAACATTAGTGCCACTTGATTCGCTTTAAGAAACTAGACAATTAAAGAGGAAACATTTACTGAAATAAGGATAGAAAATAGGGAGGATGTTAAGAAAAGACGGACCCTAGAGACCCTGAAGTAGGTAATGGAATTTTCCTATGAGCAAGGGGTTTTGAGAACCACCCCAGAGAATTAATTAGGTTGGATTTGGGGAATATCATTGCTAAGAAATACTATCTGGAGTATAAAACTAAGACCTCATGTGTGTAAGTGGATGTTAGTGTAGTGAGTGAGAACAGCGAGTGGGAGAGAAGGAAGTAGTTGATGGGATAAGTATGTGTTTCTCTCTGCCTATTCTCTTTGCCTTTACTCTTAGTGGTAATAATAATTTACGTCACCTTGTGCAACTCATTTTAACAATCTGATCCTCAATTTCATCATTCGTAAAATATGGATAGCAATACTTACAGTGCTGTTAGTGTAATATTTTTGTTGCATTTATAATTATGCCTGCTCATGGGGAGGATAGAGATAATGCATTAAAAAGGGCTAATCATTGTACCTAAAATAGAATAAATGCATACTAAATCATTAATATTATCTCTTTTTTAAAAATTTACATTGTGGCCCTTTTCCTATGGCTGCACAAACCTTAAGTTATTTAAAAATAATGGGACATGGAAATTGATCAAGCTGGGAAATAGGGATGATATATATTTAGCTAAGATAATGGCAAATAGGTTTTAATCTCAAGTGCTTAATTACTTGGCTTTTGTAATGGCTACCTAGAATGGTATGTACAGAAAAGATTGTGAAATAATGTCCAGTATCCATGAGAAAGAATGCTATAATCGATTAGCACCATCTATCATTGGCATGGTAGTGAGGTACTCTTCCTGTTTCTTTTATCCTAGTGACCTCCGGAAATGTTTTACTAATTACTAATTTACAGTAGAACTTAGCTTTATCTCTATGAACTTGCAAAGGTTTTCTTGTTTTCTTTCTTTTTTAAACAGGTCATATTTATAAGCCTGCTGACTTGCAAATATAAGTAGCTATGCCTAAGCCAAGTTCTCACTTGTAAAATGCAAGATAGGAATACATCTCCAAAGTTTCTTACATTTCAAGCATGTTATTATCCTATGATTCTAATTATGACTTGATTTAAAATCAGAAAACACCTCTTTAAGATGCGAAAACTAATCAATTAACAGATAATTACTGAATGATTGCCATGTGTAGGCACTATTCTAGGAACTCAGTGTATAGTGGTGAATAAACAGATAAGGTCCTTGATCTCAAAAAATCTGTACTTTAGTATATGTGTAGGGGGTTACTGGAGTGACTGGGAGTGCACATAGTAAATAAACTTAAAGATATAAATAAATAAACAAATAAATAAGAAAGTATCAGATATTGATATGGTTATTTGATAGCAGGTAGAAGATTTTGAAACTTAGGAGTATAGAAAAGCAAAAGGAATACCAAGCAAAAAATAAAATAAAAAGGCTAATAAATATAGGCTAAATCCAA
>NW_012150774.1:171819-196442 GCF_000956105.1 Propithecus coquereli
AAAACTAGAACAAAAGAAATAATATAGATAAAAGCAGTAGTGATAAAAATATTAAACAATGCTAACAAAAAAATACAGCAGCGAGTAAAGTAAGAGAATAGTGTGCATAATTTTATGTCAATAAATTTGAAAACATGGATAAAAAGCTACTTTGTATGAAAAGATTTCCAAAAATCTAAGAAAAAATAGCAAATCTGAATATATTTACTATCACCAAAATTCTACTACCTCAAATCATCAGGACCACAGTTTTATAGGGAAATATGAGAAAATATTTAAGAAACAGATGATTCCTATTTCTAGATACCAGAAAGTTGCAAATGCTTATGAACTTAGGCTATTAGTATAATCTTGATATCTAAACCAGGCAAGGATAATGTAAGAAAGGAAAGTTATAGACTAATCCCATGGTAATAAATCAATGATCATACATCTTTGTAACAGAAATAATTCAGTGGCAATATATACCATAATAATATGATGATTAAGTTTCTAACCAGAACATTAAGCCAGGAAAAAGAAATGAGGTATTTATAGATTAGAAAGAACACAACTATCACTAGCCACATAGAAAATCCAGAAAACTCTATAGAAAAATCATAACTAATGAGTTAAGCAACTTTGCTAGATACTAGGAAATTACAAAAATCTATTGTGGCCTTATTATTAACAACAACCACAAATATCTAGTAATAAAGGTTTCACTTAACAATAGAAAGTGTAAGACATTTAAGATTAAGATGAAAAAAGTTTTATAAAGAAAATTATAAATTATTACTGAAGGCATTGAAGAAAACATCAGTAAATTGAGAGATATGCCATGTTAATAGATGGAAAGATTATATATCATACATTCTTTAATTTGTTCCCAAACAATTTACAAAATTCAATGCAGTCCCAGTCAAATTCAATGGGTAGAACAAACTTAAGTTTAAATCTAAATAATAAGTTCAAATTGACAATAAAATGATGATTTTAAAGAAGAATAAGGTGATATATTTGATCTGCTTGACATAATGACTTATTTTAAAGCTATCGTAGTAAAGTTTAGAGAAGTCTTGGCCTGAAGATAGAGAAACAGGCTAATGGGACAGAAAAGAATTTAGAAACAGACATAGAAACTTGATATTTGACAGCACTAACATTACCTGTCCATATGTGGTGCTAGGACAATTATTCACATGGAAAAATAAAATTAGATTCCTGGTTTGCACAGAATTAAACTCCACATGTATTAAAGATTTAAAGCAGAAGAGCAAAGCTTTAAAACTTTGGATGCAAGTTTAGGAAAATATCTTTATGAGACCTCATAGTAAGGAAAACATTTTTAAACAAGATATAAAAAACACAAATCATTAAGGAAAGGAAGGATTAAATGATATTGATTTTTAAAAGTTTTGTACAGCAAAAGAAACCAGAAATAAAGTGAAATCATTTGCAAAATATAGTGATAAGATATTTGCTACAACATAAATAACAGATAAAGAACTACTATCTAAAATACACAAAAGATTCCCTATAAATAAAAAAGAAACAGGAAACCAATCAGAAAATATGCAATGATTAGAATATTCAGTTAACAAAAAGGAAAGCTCAGTATACAAAATAGAGAAAAGATGTTCAACTTAATAATAATTAGGGAAAAGGCAATGAAAATGATGAAATGCCATTTAACACCCATGAGGTTAATAATTTTCAAATTTGACAAGAGCAATATTTTTTCAAAACAATGAAGTTTCTTAAATCCCCATCCTCCAGTGTCAAGAGTATAAATTGGTACAACGTTTTTAGAGAATAATTTGGCAATATGAAGTTAGATTGAAGAGGTTCACAGCCTTTGACCCAGTAATTGCACTCTCAGGTAGATAGATGTCCTAAAGAGAATCTCACAGATATATTCAAGAGGATATGTAAAAGAATGTTCATTTCATGATTCATTCCTGGTAGTGAAAAACTGGAACAACTAAGTGTCTACCAGCAGAAAAACTTATATATTAACTGTGATATAGTCATATGATGCAATATCATAAAGAAATTAATAAACTAAAGCTAAATGTGTCTAACACTGATAAATCTCAAAAACAATGTAAGGGAAAAAAAGCAATTTTCAGAAGGATATGTATATGATAAAAATATAAAATTTGTTTGAAAATAGGACGAAAGATGTGTATATGATAGAAAATATAAAAATACATGCAAGCATACACAAATGGAAAAGATAAGCATCAAATTCAGAATTAGGAGGGTACCATCGTGCAAAGAGCAGGAATGTCTGAAAATGACCTTAGCTGCTCATGATGGTGTGGGCGAATAGACACTTTCTGGTTCCTAGCGTGTGGTGAGGGGATCATCTCCCAGGTGGAGAGAGTGGTGGTATGCCCAAGCTCAACTCTCCATAAGACCACTGGCTTCCTAACCCACAGTCCCAACATCTAAACTTCCCCAGTGTCTTCTGGTACACAGCAGGTAGTATTTGCAGGCAACCGCAATAAACAGTTGGCGCCCCAAATCTTCACTGTTTGTGCCAAGCTGCCTGTGTATTCTCCTAATGCAAAGGCCATTTTCTTACTTTGCCGTGTGAGATGGGAGATTCACGGAGTGCTCAATCTTTTCACTGGATTGAAATCTATACCCTGGCCATGACCAGCAGATATCCTGGCCCCGGCATGCATTTCTAAGTGATGATAAAGATATTAGAGGACCCCAAGAGTCTGGATCTTACTGACTTGTGAGTTTTTCCTTTCCCTAAAAGAGTCTTCCTTTTTTTGTGTGCTGTTATGGAATTTATCATGATCTTTTGCAATAGCCCTGAAGAGACTAACCTCTATTCCCATGGAAATTGCAAAATGAGTTTCAATTGTATACTTAATATTTGATTTCTTAACACAAGAATAAAAAGACTTGAAGCAAATTTACATAATGTTAAGATTTGCCAAGTTGAATGGAGGATATTTTGAAGTTTGTTTATTCTATATAATTTTCAGTTATAAACGAAAGTATTTCATTAAAAAGGTGGTAAATAACAAATCTAAAGTATGTATTTTCAGAACTCAGTTGATATCTTGAGGTGAATTATCAGTATGCCCTTTATGGACTTAATAACTGAAAATAAATTTAAACTTTAAACAACTGAAACCTAAATCTGTTCCTATAGGTACTAATTATACAATTTTAGAAAAAATACATTTATAAACGCTCACAGACATAACATAATTTATTTAAATACTTGCAGAAACATGTGGAAACATTTTAATTATCACTGTATTTTTTTCTCCCTATTCTGAATATTGACACATTTAAATATCTGTAGACATTTTCTGAAATATAATTATCTTATACTTTGTTCTCCTTATCACTGAGAGTAGGCTCTAAATAAAGGTATTTGAGTGAAACTTTAGCTTCCAAAATATGAGGCTTTTTTTTTTTTAATATTTTGTGTCCCCAGCCAACTCCTCCAGTATACTAATTGTTAATTTGTTTGCCAGATACATTTCCTTTGGTAGTAATTAAGGCAATGCTAATTTCCTTCTCATCGACAGGAAAAGTCTACAGCAAGAACCCTTTTATGAGATAAATTGTGCATAGCCTGCTTTTAAGAAGGAACATAAAATTAACTTCTAACAATTGCCAATGCAAAATTATTTTCTGTATAAAATACTCATACTTTAAATCATGATGCTAATGTAAATGTTTGTATTTACCTTTGTATTCTAAATGAAATCCAGTGTAACTAACAGATCCATCACTCCGAAAAGCCAAATGCATGGTATTTGAGCTGCTTTCTATTCTTTCTGGTAACTTGCTGTCTTGAAAGCTTCCAATCAGTGGGCTATTACTGTCTGGTCCATCATATATATAGAGGAAGTCATAGTTTGGTTCTATGCTAAAACTAGAAAAAAGAAAGAAAAAAATAGAATGATTATTGCTAGGCTATTAACTATAATAGTCATATCATCACATATTAATTAAGTGTTTAAAAATAACAACAGACTCTGTCAAAATAAGCTAATTTAAAAAATTGCCTGGTAGCAACACATTGTATATAAATACCAAATCAGTAGTGGAAAAAGAAGAAAGTCATCTTGATATTTTCAAATATTTTTAAGTTGACATAATATTTAGAGGAAATACAAGTGATTGTAAAGCAAAGAGTTTAGCTGATGAATGAGCATAGGATTAGGAGTCAGAAGATGTGAGTTTAAGCTTTGTTTCTGCTCTTATTAGTTACATATTCTTATATAAGTTACTTTATGTCAGTAAAGCATGGAGAATAATACCTACTTTTTAAAATATTTTCATGCATATATTTTGCATCATGAAAATGAAATCTTTTTTCCTTATCAATGATACTATTTGCCTTGAACTTCAAAATTTATGAGAACTTTTGTTGTTTTAAAATTCAACTCCACATATCAGATTTAAACAAAAGTTGAATACATAATTTGCATTTAAATTACTTAAATGAACTGCATATTGTATTAAGCATTCTTTTTCCTGAAAATAAATATATTTTCTTCTTTTAGAATTTAATGAAGGAGAAATAAAACCAATACAATGTCAAAATCAGATAATGTGTGAAAAAGAACATTTTAACATAAAAATGATTCAAATCAATTTTTTAAATATTGCAAGATTTGCATAATAAACTTGCCTTAACTTTCAAAAGTATAAGAATTGTCCCATAATGATCAAATGATTGTAGAACCCACATACTTAGAAGGCAGGAGACATGACATCAATTTGTCTATTACTTAACTTATAGCGTAGCAGAGAAACATAGTGAAAAGGATGGACTCATTTGAGTCAGTAAGAAAAGTCAACCAGTTCCTGATATACAATGAAACCAGTAAAGCTTGGCATTGCTAAACATCCATCAGCAGAGAACCTATCTTGTTAAGTTCTATTATCTTTGCCTGCATCTAGTTAAGAGATTTGTTAGGTGAAAGATATTATCTCCAAATCTATAGAATTTATAGAGGCAACAATTTTCATCCTTAATGTGTACATACACAAACTGAGTCTACCTACTCAGTTTACTTGTGCATAAAGAGTGATGAAGAAAGATCGGGACAATGCAGAGGTTTCCAGACTTTTCATATATTAAGGGCCCCTGTACCACCAGAAAATTGGAGGACCATCACACTATCACATTTTACTTTAATTTATTCAGTAGCTTCATGAGTTTAATTAATTTACCTTGAAACTTTTCAGTGGATCTGAGCCACTATTTTGGTAACTGTTGGCATAATACAGCAGAAATCAGAAGATTAAGCCTCATTTTATTACTTATTCCCCCTGTTCTGGGACAAAATACAGCCTCTCCAAATTTCATCTGTTTCAACATTAAAACAGTAATTACAATTTCTTTGTTTATCTCAATGTGGGGAGGATCACTGGAAACATGTTCTTTGTTAATGATATAGTAGAATTTATTATCCTTGAAAGGCTAAAAGCTTATTTAACAATGAAATGCAGTACATTTCTTTTTAATTTCTAGTTTGGGCTTAAATGAATACTTAAAGTATTGATTTGTAACTTGTGTGGAAATGAAAATAAAGCAAAAAGTATTCTTTTTCCAGGAAATTTTAAAGTCTTAGTTATAATGATTATTTTTTCCTAAAAAACTAGAAGGACAGTGCACTCCAATAGTACTTACATTTTACAAAGTACTTTCATAAATATTAACTTGGTCTTGCCAATAATTCTGTGGTATAAGGAAGAGATTATGATTTTCATTTTACCAATGAGTACGTTAAGGCCCTGAAAAGTCAGTGGTCTCCCTAAGGTCACATAATAAATGGTAGAACTGGAAATCAAATTTAGGTTATGCACTTCATGTAACATAGCCTTCTACTCCCAAGTTATTAACTAGAATAATTTTATAAGTAAACTAAGCCCTGTATTAAGCATTGTGATATTTCTAAAGTCTGTGCAGATGTTTCCTCAACTATGAACATAGGGATAATAATAGTTTGTATCTCAGGAATTTGTCTTATAACAGAATTCCAACAAATAATTAATATTATCATTGTTGCTTTGGTATTTCCAATTAGCAATGTATCACTACAAATTATAGAAAAAAAATATATTTATACACTTTTGCTGAATTTTTGTGAGTTCAAATTATCTTTAAAAAAAAAAAAAAACCTGGCTTCAATATGTTAGAAAATACTGTATATTTAAGGTTAGTATTTTACGTAAATACCAAGCAGTTTTAAGACCCTGGTGGCAGAAGAAGGGGTTATGTTAGTAGGGTCAACGTGCTGATTACATCAGTCTTAGACAGTGAAGATTAGGAACTTTTCTACTTAGGAAATCTTCCAGTGGCTATTACCTAATACTCCTACTGAAATCTTTAGGGACAGAAACCAGGTTTTGTGATACTAGCTCTTGGCTCATGTGAGAAAACAGAGACTCATTGAAATAAATAACTTATACAACGTAACACAAATGACAGTGGCCAAGCTAGGGCTCAAACCCAGCTGCACTCTCCCATACAAGCTGCATCCCTCACTACTTCAGTGCTAAGCTAACCCTGAAATTTACACTGCTATGCAGATGTAAATTTTGAAACTTTGCCATGTAAAGTTCTATCATGAGACAAGCTCTGCTGATAAGTCATACAGAAATGACCCACAAAAATCTTTTTTTTCCTCAGCTTGACTTAATGAGACCAGCAGAAAGGAAAGTAGTTAGGAATATGTGTCTTCCCAAGCCCATTGGTCGTACTGTACATATGGGTTTTTAGAAACCTCAAAAAGATTTTGGATGGTGCACATATGAGAGGAAAAAACTTGAAATACTGACCTTTTTAATATTGAAGCTTAGGAAAAACTGAATTTTTTGAGGCAGTGATGGTAAGTACCAGGGAGGAAGGAAAGATTATAAAGAGATCAAACTTCATGAAAGTTGATAAAACACTTGACCTTTAACTTGTTTCCCTTGCACTGGAATCTGGTGAAGATGCTCACCTACTACCCTTCGGAACTGTTATACTATTATTAAAGGCTTTGTTAGTTGCAAAGTATTACTATTGGGATTAGTAAACAATAATAAAAATGCTATAAACAAAAATAAAAATTTGCCTGGTGCAAACGCTAAAGCAAAATGACCAAAAGGATTTTTTAAATGTGGAAATGTATAAGAACTCACCTGATAAATGCCAAGGAGATAACATAGTCTGCATTAACGGTGACAGTCCAGTCGCAGTCCCTGCTATGCGGATAAGGATGAGGGAAGTTTGGCGAAAGAATAAAGCCCGAAGATCCTGTTAAATTGCCTCCACAGGGTGCTTTAATTTAAACAAACAGACAAAACCTCTTAAGTGGTTAATAAAATTTATTAGCTACCAATATTTGTGAAAACACTTGTTTAAAAGTGTTTATTAGGTTTTGTACAGATTTGACTTGTATAGTACTGGATGCTTGAATACTACATTGTCTTTCAAGAAAGGCCTTTAAAATATTGAATACATGCACACATATGTGGATACGTTGAATTTAGGTACTTTCCTGGCTTCAAGAGACCAAAAAAAAATGCATATATATGTCTCTCTCTTTCTGTTACTATTTTGTTTCATGTAAAAGAAAAACATTTCGAAGAGTGGTAAAGACGATTTCTCTCTAGTTATTACATTAGAAAAAAATGTGAAGATTAAAAATTAGAAGCAAAACAAAGGAAAACAAAACCTTTAATAGTAAATGGAACAATAGGATATGAAATATTTGGCTCATTTTTGTCTTCCCTGGCACCTTTTATGTACCTACGGAGGAAGAAATTTTGATAATAGTTAATATGAGAACCTAGAATACTTCACAATAATACATGCTTACGCTGAATGTTAGGATATTCCTAAATTCTAATTGCCTGACCTCTTGATGGAAACAGGCAGTCAATACAGTTTTTACTGCAGCCCCAAACAAAGGTTTCTGTAACACGTTAATAGAGAGGCTCAAAAAATTTTCAGTGAAATTCGGAGAATAGATTCTTCAGGGAATTATTGTTGAATTTTGTTAAACACAACTTAAAAAATTATATATTACACATAGGTGGCATTTTCAAAAAACTAAAAAAATGAAGAAAGATATGGAGGTCCCTGGTGGGGAGCTGGAAAAGTGTACAAGATAAACACACACACATATATATGAGAGAGAGAGATTGACACTGGGATTCTCACATTCTCAGGATGTCTCCTACATATAATCGGCACATCAGCATTCTTCTCTTATCTGGGTTTTTAAATTTTATAATAGCTTTCTGAGATAAATTTTACCATTCAATTATAAGGCATGTGGATTCTTCTGACAACATAAAACTGGTTTTGGAAGGAGGACAATTTTGGTTCTGGCAAAGTTTCAGCGTCTCTGTTCTTTGCCTGAGTCTAGAAATGCAAAATCATCATTATAATTTGGTAATTTTTGCCATTTAAATTATAGATGTTCCTTATTGCATTCCTGCATGGCCCCTCTGCTACTCGACTCAGTGCCTCAGTCACTCTCAGAAGATGACCTACTATATTGAGAATATCTAGTTGCTCAGACTTAATTTATTCACCACTGCTTTCTTATCACCTGTATATTTTTGTGATACATTATCAAATGACTAGACATAAACTATCTCAATTTTCTGCTGTTTTTCTTCTCCAAACTTAAATGCTTCCTGAATATTTCTCTCTACAATCCAAGGATAAAGATCCCCTGCTGACAATCAAGATAACACCTCCCACCCGATTACATAATCTCTCATCCTCTCAAAAATCTTTGTTCAATTAATTATCTTTCTTACTCTGTTCTGGCTCTTTCCTCAGTGTACAGATATGCTCAAGTCTCTTTTATCTTAAAAACAAAACAAAGTTCCCTGAGAACTATTTTCTTTCGCCTTTTTTTTCAACTGAAAACAGGAAACACCCTGCCCCATATGACTTAGATAAGACTCACTCACCATAACTTAGTTAGATAAGCACCCCTTGTTTACCCTCTTGTTTATCCTATCATCCAACTTGCCCACACATGGTTCTTTCTCTTTGTTAACTGCTCTCTGGAAAACAAACAAATAAACAAAACCCCCTACCTTTTTGTCTAAATCTTGAGACATGTGCAGATCTTTTAGCCACAGTATTCTCCCTACTGGGATAGTCCCCCTCCACCTGCTGCAAAAGTCCCTCCTCACCCTTGGAATAATCCTCTTTGGATCAAAATCTCTCCTTACTAAGTTCTGATTTGTTTTTTATTTCACAAAACTAAATATTTTGAAGGGGAAGTCTAGTTTCATTGTCTTTTTCTGCACTCATGTGATGTATTTACTTATAGGCAGACTAAGATGATTAGCAAGGCAGGGCACCAATGGGGGAGGAGGGAAAATGTTTCTTGTGTTGTATCTCAGAGAAAAGTGTCAAAGTATTCATCATGAAAAAAATTATCTTAAGGTTTAGAATTGTTTTTATTTTAAATTATATTTAGAGAGACACAATAATCTTTTTATTACTTAGGGACTCTAGATGTCTTTGCTTGGCCCCTTCTACCTCCCATTCTCTCCTCAACCTTTTCTATCTCCCTTAGCCTTCTTGCCCCCAATACAAACACCTCTTAGCTCACCCTTAAATGATTTTCCATTTACAAAAATAATGGAGACTTTTTTTGCCTTTGTGTTTCTCTTGCTATCTGTAGTCATTCTTAACTATTGACCTTTACCTTAATTCATTCTCCTAGTTTTTAGAATTCCACCACTAATTTTCTTCTAGATTCTTTATACAGACCCCAGTTTTATCGTCAAGTACTTCTTCCTTCACTTTATCTTGTAATTTTGATGCTCTCCCGAGCTCCTTACCTAGTCCTCCTAATTTTCACTCTGATACATTCTTCCTTATTGACTGTATCTAAATTTATGACTTCATCTTCCATTTTTTAAAATACTGATGACTTCTTTTCCTATATTCTCCTGCAGATTTCTCTGATGAATTCTAAACCGTATACCTAAGTTTTTACTGGATATCTCTACCTGGTAGTCTGTAGGTACATGAAACATAGAATATACAAAATACCCAAATTTCAAGTCAAATTTGCTTCTCCTCCTGCATTCCTAAATTGCCAGATTAGCACTATCATGCACCTACCTTCTCAAGCTAGAGAGGCCTAGGATTCTTCCCTTTCCTTCACTTCATCCTTGTATACAATTCACCAAGAAACCTTGCAAAGATTCTACCTCATAGATATTTTCAACCTGCCCTTCTTTCTTGCCTTACTACCATATTCTAGATCTAACTCTTATCTCTCTCTAGATTTATTGCAATGGCTCCCTCTAATGTAATCTAATCTAGTTTCCTCCAATTTTTTTTTCCTCAGTGGAAATATCTAATGATACCATGCCTATGCATAAAATTCTGTGGTTGTTTCACATTGCTTAAAAGATAATGCCCCAATTCCAGTACAGCTTTCAGGACCTGACCCCTATGGCCTTTCAATCTCATCAACCATTGCTCTAGACACATAAATTGTACTCAAATACTATCAAACTGTTTACAGTACTTTTATGACTTTGACCATTCTATTTTTTTTTTCCTGAAATGTCTTTTTCCCTTCAACATTTATACAACTCTTCTTACTTATGTTTTAAGATTCATCACTTTCTCCACAAAGTTTTCCTGGAAAACTACAATATGGTCTCTGCTTCAGCTCTCTCCAATCACTCTGGTATCTGTAGTAACCTCTGCCTATCTCCACCATTTCTCTAACCATATTTTATTGGAATTTTCCATTCAGGTATCAGCATTCACCACTAATACGTAGGCTAAAGACTCTGTCTTATATGTTATTTTATACCTGGACCTCAGCACATACTATGTAATCCATAAATTTGTTAAATTGCTAGCGGCTTTTTATACTCATTATGAAAATAGGAAAGACTGTATGGATGAATGCACAATCTAATTTGTAGCTATGTGTTTTGATAAAAAAAATAGCAGCATGTATTGCCTTTGGGGCTTTTAAAATCATATGTTAATATGAAAGAAATGAACAAATATGTATAATAGCAAATGTATATACAGGCATACCTCAAAGGTATTGTGGATTATGTTCACCACAATAAAACAAATGTAGCAATAAAATGAGTCACATAAAGTTGTTGGTTTACCAGTGTATATATAAAAGGTATGTTTACACTATACTATAGTCTATTAAGTGTACCATAGTATTATGTCCAAAAATGGACATGCCTTAATTAAAAATATACATTATTGCTTAAAAATGCTAACAGCCATCTGACATTTCTGTGTGTCATAGTCTTTTTGCTAGTGGAGGGTCTTGCCTCAATGTTGATGGCTGCTAACTGATCAGGGTGGTGATTCCTGAAGGTTGGGGTAGCTGTAGCAATTTCTTAAAATAAGGCAATGGTGAAGTTTGCCACATTGATTGACTCTTCATGAAAGATTTCTCTGCAGTATGTTATCATGTTTGATAGCATTTCACTCACAGTAGAGCCGTTTTCAAAATTGGAGCATATCTTCTTAAATGTTCCTCTGTTTTATCAACTATGTTTATGTAATATTCTAAATTCTTTGCTGCTATTTCAACAATGTTCACAGCATCTTCTTGAGGAGTAGATTCCATCTCAGAAAACGACTTTCTTTGCTTAACCATAAGAAACAACTCCCCATCCATTCAAGTTGTAGCACGAGATTGCACCAGTTCAGTCATACTTTCAGGCTCCACTTCTAATTCTAGTTCTCTTGATATTTCTACCACATCTCCTGTTACTTGCTTCACTGAAGTCTGGGGCCCCTCTAAGTCATCCATGAGGGTTGGAATCAACTTTTTCCAAACTCCTGTTAATTTGGATATTTTGACCTCCTCCCATGAATATTCTTGATTGTATCTAGAACGGTGAATCCTTTCCACTGGTCTTCAATTTACTTTGCCAAGATCTATTGGAAGAATCACTATCTATGGCAGCTATAGCCTTATCAAATGTATTTCTTAAATAATAAGACTTGAAAATTGAAATTACTTTTTATCCATGGGCTACAGAATGGATGCTGTGTTAATAGTCATAAAAACAACATTCATCTCCTAGAACATCTCTATCACAGCTCTTAGGTAACCAGGTACATTGTCAATGAGCAGTAATATTTTGAAAGGAATATTTTTTTTCTGAGCTCACTGGAGTCTCAACAGTGAGCTTAAAACATTCAGTAAATCATTGCTGTCATCCAGGCTTTTTTTTTCCATTTATAGAACACAGAGTAGATTTAGCATAATTGGTAAGGGCTCTAGGATTTTCAGGATAGTCAATGAGCATTGGCTTCAACTTAGAGTCACCAGCTGCATTAGCTCCTAACAAGAGAGTGAAATTGTCCTTTGAAACTTTGAAGCCAGGCATTGACTTCTCCTCTCTAGCTATGAAAGTCCTAGAAGGCATCTTCCAGTAGAAGGCTGTTTCAATGACATTGAAATCCTATTTTTCAGCGTAGCCACCTTCATTACATATCTTATCTAGATCTTCTGGATAAATTGCTACAGCCTCTCCATCAGCACTTGCTGCTTCACCTTGCGCTTTTATGTTATGGAAATGGCTTCTTTCCTTAAACCTCATGAACCAACCTCTGTTAGTTTCAAAGGTTTTTTTTTTTTTTTTGGCAACTTCCTCACCACTCTCAGTCTTCGTAGAATTGAAGAAAGTAATGGCCTTCCTCTAGATTAGCCTTTGGCTTAAGAGAATGTTGTGGCTGGTTTAATCTTCTATCTAGAGCATTTAAACTTTTTCTATATCATCAATAAGTTTGTTTTGTTTTCTTATCATTTGTGTGTTCACTGGAATAGCACTTTTAATTTCCTTCAAGAATTTTTCCTTTGCATTCACAACTTGACTAACTGATGCAAGAGGCCCAGCTTTCAGCCTTCCTCAGCTTTTCAACATGTCTTCCTCACTAAATTTAATCATTTCTAATTTTGATTTAAAGTGACAGACATGTGACTCTTCTTTTCACTTGAACACTCAGAGGCCATTGGCCTAATTTCAATATTGTTGTGTCTCAGGGAACACGGAGGCCGTAGAAAAGGGAGAGAGATGGGAGAACAGCCAGTCATTGGGGCAGTCAGAATACACACAGTATTTATTCATTATGTTTGCCATCACATGTGGGTACATTTCATGGCGTCCCAAAACAATTAACAATGGTAACAGTAAAAATCACTGATCACAGATCATTAAAACGGATATAACAATAATGAAAAAATTTGAAATATTATGAGGATTACCAGAATGTGACACAGAGACATGAAGTGAGCACATGTTGTTGGAATAATGGCGCCAATAGAATTGCTTGATGCAGGGTTGTCACAAACCTTGAATTGTTAAAAAATGTAATATCTGTGAAGTGCAATAAAGCTAAGTGCAATAAAATGACGTATGTATGTATGTATGTATATATGCTTCTTAAAACACTGGAATGACAGATAAATATTCTTTGCAATATTTTTTTCAGGTGGTAAAGTGGTTGGATTATGTAAAATTTGGGGGGAATAGGGAGCAATTTTGTTTAATTTTCCTTATTTTCTGCTGGTAATACTAGACCTTTTTATTGTTAGAAATTTTATACAAACATATATATACATATGTACATTATATATACATGTCCGGTATCACAAAAGATATAGGAAAATTCATTGCATATATTTTTAAGTATTTTACTGGATATTGTCCATGATTATACTATTGTTGAATATAAGATCTTCTAAAATTCTTTTTATTCTATTATTTAAATCATTCATCAATGTTTTCTAGTGCATTTCAATAGTGTGGTTGATTTTGCAAGTCTATGAAAGCCAGTGAGACAGAGATGTTATCTGACATTTGTAAATCCCAAACACTCAGTGAGTAAAGAAAATTGTCTTTTAAATATACTCAACCTTAAATAGCATTTAGAACTGCATTTTTATTTTTATGCATCTAATCATAAAGCATTCAAAATATAAGTCAGAGATTTATGAATTAAATATTTAGTTAGTTTCCATGGAATTCTGACATTAATGATTTGTTCTGAGTGCAGTTTGTTGTGAGGCAGTTACATGGGCATAAACTATTTATAACTATTTTACAATCTTGTTAATTTTTTTCTGTGCCAACTGTCTTTCTCAGAAGCCCACCCACATTAATGTCTTTCTTATTTACCTTCATAGTGAGTGCTGCTATTTTTCCCTCTGGCAATGTCAAAGTAATCTTCACACTGTCAATTTTGTTGGAATGAATTCTATTAACTCTCTTAAAGATGATATTCTCCTGGGTTTGGTATTTGCTATAGGCTGACTACTTCTACATGCAAGCAAAATGCCTTATGCTCTGGGGTCTGAGACATAGACTTATGGAGTTTCTAAAAAGTTCAGGGTTTAATCTTTGGCATAGTATTTCCAATCATTGAATTCTTTCTTATCAGTTTCAGAGGTCAAGCTTTCTGCAGTCTTAGCAATTTTTCAGACTTTTTTTTTAAGGTTATTTTCTTCCTCAGAGAAGCTCTAATGCATATCTTCTCCTCAAGCTATCTTTTCCTCTCAAAAAATAATATACAGTACCACAATCCATACAAAAACTCCACAACTTGCTCAATTTAAGATTTAGTGCTCAGCTTTTTTTTTTTTTTTTTTTTTTCTGGAATAGGACTTGCTAGCTAAAGCATATTCTTGTCTATAAATGTAATTTTATAACAGCCTATCTCAGAACTCTTAAACCTTTTGCATTTTGGATTTTAGTGTTTTCTAGAATCTCAGTATAAGCTGTTTAATGTTTTAGGATTCTACATAAAAACATTTGACATAATATAGCCCTTCTGGTAATTCTAATAAGCAACACCCTTTAACCAGGTCTAAGAATCACAGCAAAAAGTTCTACATAAGTCTGTGATGTTTTATCATTTCCTCTTTGTATAAAGATTCTCTTTATGAGATATGCAGTCAAATTCCAATTAATTAGAATGGGAAGTTTTAATATAATCGAAATTTTTCAGGTTAACTGAGTAATAAAATATGAAAATCTTGAAACACGTATGAAATATTGTTTCAATTTCTTTTTCTTTGCAAAGGTGCTTAATAATTTTTTTCCTGCTTTTATGAATGCCATTATGGTAAATGTAAATTAATTGATGTTTGTTGATTTAAAGTCCTGCAATGGTGCATGAAGAACCACATAGGTGTACACAGGAAATAAAATCTAAAGGGAAATGTGACCAAATGTGAACTTCCTCAAGCTATGACCTTATTTTGTGCTTTTTAAACTAGTCTCTTTAATAAATTTACTTCCTTGTCATCTGCCTTATTTTCTACAGAAGAGATCTAGAACTGCCTGGCTGGTTTGGAGCTTTATGTATGTTTGTTTTATGTGTTTGCTGTTTTTAAAAGTTCAACACATAAAATAGAGAAAATATGATGTAAAAATTCAGGTATTTTTTAGATTTTATTTCGCTGGAAAGTAGGTTTATAAGAACAGGGAACTTTTCTATCTTGTTTTATTGCTGAATTCCCTCTGTTTAGAACAGTGCCTGGGACACACTGAATGACTAACGAATTTGATTTTGCAACTTTGCATGAAAAGTTATGTGATGAGGTAAAATAAATCTGAATAATTGTGTGCTTGAATTTGTTTGCTTTTCACTGAAGTACTGAATACTCTTTTCCTATTTCCATATGACTTTCAAAAATAAGTCACTGTGAAATTATATTGAAAATGTTTTTATGAGTTGGATATAAATGAACAAAAAGTTTTCTCTCTAAAACATGCTAAATCTGCATGTGCCAAATGCTATAAGAAACACACCGGTGAACAAGATATGGACTCTGAAGTTGCTTACAGAGAGCAACTGTAAAAAACTGGTAAAAAAGAGAATATGTAAATAAATACAATTTTGAGTAGAGAAAATGTAGTTTGGTCAAAATTTAATGTAAATTCAAGATAACACCACGACTAAAACAGTTGAACAGAAGAGTTTAAGATTAAACTAGTTTAATTATATAGCAGATTTTCTAACCATTTTTATTCCAGAAATGGTACATTTCTCTAACTCTTTCTTGGATCCACTACAAAAATAATTTGTCTTTTAATTTTATGGAGTCTGACTTGGTGATTCAAGAACACAGCACAGAAACAAAAGGAAGGCAATTGAAAATATGAACCAAGTTGCTACAACTTCTTAGATCATCAAAATAAAAACTGATAATCTTTTGGATAATATTAATTGAATGAAAAATCAAAGCTTTTAAACTCTAACATAGGTTCTCATAACATTTTCTTTCTTAGAGGAAGTAATCATTTCAAAGGCAACATCAATGTAGCCCATTTTAAATAAAGAGTCTGAATCCACTCTTTAAATTCTAAAGCCAATGGATAACTACAATTATATAGTAAATAGTGGAAGATAGGAATTTCAAGAGCTTTGATTTGTAACTTTTTTAGGATCTTAGAACCATTGAGAATTTAATAAATTATGAATCCTTACTCCACGGGAAAAATAATGATCATTTAAATTTTTGTACATTTGGGGGAGATTCATGGTCTTCTGAAATCTTAGACTCTTGTATGGAATCTATTCTAGAATATGGTTTCTAATTACTAACATCATTACCAGTTGTTAACCATTGTTTTATATTTATATAAAATTTTAATTGATTTTTAATTCATACCTATACAGACTGGTGGGCTGGGCTGCCAGAAGTATCGATTTTCTACCTGAATGCAGGTTATTCTTTCCTCTCCTTGAAGTTCATATCCTGGGTCGCATTGAAAAACAACAGTGTCCCCAGGTTCTCTTCCATCCCCATTTCGAGTCCCATTCATGGGAACGCCTGGGTCACGACATGCAGTGGCAACAGAACCTATCAAAAGACAGAACCAAACTTTAGTTTTGATACTACTAAAATCAATTTCAAAGTTCCAAACTCTAAAGTGTAAAGGTCAGAACCTTCCACATATCTATGTACTTTAGAAAATTAACTTAAAAATGCTTGAGTCAATTTTTAAATGTTTTACAATAAATACTTTTTATTTGTTATTTGTTAAATAATTTGTATGCTAACTTCTTTCAAGAAGTGCCATAGCATTTTAGTCACTAAATATTAAATCTACTTAAAATTACTAGATGCTTTGTGAAAGACATTGTGAAAAGGATGAAAAGAAAACTGTATACTGGAAGAAAATATTGGTATGGGACAAATCCCACAAAGGACTTACACTTAAAGTATATAAAGAACTCTTAAAACTTAACTTAAAAAAAAATGAAGAAGAAAACCTACAATCAATCCAATTACAAAATAGGCAAAAGACATTTTAGTGAAAAGGATTTCAGATGGCACATGAAAATATGTTCAACGTCATTAACTATTGGGGAAATGCGAATTAAAACCGCAACGAACTATCACTACGTACATATCAGATTAGCTAAAATTAAAAAAATATATATGAAAACACCAAATGCTGGCAAGATTATGGAGAAAACTGGATCACTCATACATTGCTGTTGGGAATGTAAAATGATACAGCCACTCTGGAAAGGACGTTGACAGTTTCTTACAAAACTAAATGTGCACTTACCATACAACCCAGCAATTGTACTCTTGGGCATTTATCCCAGGGAACATAAAACTTATGTTCATATAAAAACTTGTACACAAATGTTCACAGCAGCTTTATTCATGATAGCTAAGAACTAGGAACAACTCAACAGATGAATGGTTACAATGGGATATTAATCAGCAATAAAAAGGAATGATTTGTACATATAAATTGAATGGATTTCAAAGGAATTGAGCCAAGTGAAAAAAAATACAGTATCGAAAGGTTATATATTGTTTGATTCTTTTACATAAAACTCTTGAAGTGATAAAATTGTAAAACTGGGAAACAGATTAATGGTTGCCAGGGATTGAATGCATGAGAAGATGGTGGGAGGTGACTGTGGCTATAAATGAATAGTAAGTGGGACTTTTGTCCCACTGGAACAATTCTGTATCTTGTAGTGGTGGTCATAGAAATCTACGTAAGACTAAATAAGTGTACACACACATGTGTGTATATAAAACTGGTGAAATATGAATAAGGTTGACAGATTGCATCAATGTAAATTTTCTTATTGTAATATCCTACTATAGCTATGCAAGATATTATCATTGGGGGAAACTGGGAGAAGGGTATACAGAATATCTTTGTATTATTTCCTAAAACTGCATATGAATCTAGAATTATCTGAAAATTAAAAGTTAACGATCATTAGAAGAGAGGAGAATAGTATGAGACCATAGGAAAACAACAATTCTTTTTCTATGCACAGTATGTGGCACATTTACTAATAGAGTTAATTCCAATTATTCGGGATAATGGAACAAAATATTATTTTGAATTACCAGGATATAGATTTACCTTAATGCATATGTCAATTAAGTATCAAGACAAAGAAGCTATTAAAATTTCCGTTTAGCTACTATTAAATTATACCCATAAATGTAGGATTTAGCATTGGTACAAATTATTTTTTAATATTTTGCATATTAAAGTAATGACTGAATTGCTGAATTACAGACACATAAGTAATATTTATTGATTTATTTACTTACTAACTTATTAATAATACATGCTAGGCATTGTACTAGGTGCTGAGAATACAGAAAAACAAACAGACACAAATAGAATTGAATAGACTTCAAATTTTTTGGATAGTCGTGGCCTTGATAAACAGATTCTACTGTATATATCCCTAGTAGATAAGTAGGTTGGTACCTAGGTATGTAGGTAACTAAGTAGGTAGGTATATAGGTAGATAGATGAATCAATAAATGCATTTATTCATTAATATGCCAATTATTCTATAAATACATCCGGCAAACCTGTGGCAATTCATCTATCTAATACACACACACACACACAACAAACAACCAGAGAATCTATATACAGCATTGTAATGTTCTGATTCTTAAAGTTGTATGGAAATCAAGAGGAAAAAAAAATTCAGAAACTGAAAAAGAAAATACTGGTGTGACATTAAGCCTGAAACTGTATCAAAGCAGAAATAACCAAAAAGTGATCGCACGTGTGTGTTTGTATATGTGTGTATTTGTATTTACATTTTTGAAAGAATTTTTAAAGTTGCTTTCTTAAAGGGGAAATTTTTTAAAGTATTAATTTTCAAGGATTTCTTTTTTTTAAAGGATTATAAAAATAGACTTCAAATTTCATTTTACCAATCACTTAAATGAAGCAAAATCTACTTAGTTCTAGCATGCTCTGATAGTAATCAGAAATCTTACAGATTTTACTTCCTTTTACTGATAAAGTGGCATTCCTGAGCAGTGGCCAGGGACTTTACATGTTTAATTCCCTTAATTTGCATAACAACCTTATGAATCAAATGCCATTATTATCCTTATTTTAGAGGTAAAGAAACTAAAGTTTAGAGAAGTAACCTGTCCTAACTTTTACAATTACTGAGTGTAGATAGAACCAGGGTTTGAACTCCAGTCTGTCTGATTTCAGAAACTAAACCCTTAAATATTACACTAAACTGCCCTCTTCTACCTTTAACTGTCCAAGAGACTCAATTTCTCCCCTTCTTAGTTAAATAAAATAAAATAATAAACTCCATTAAAAAATTATTAAAAGGTAGAGATTATATCCATAAATAAAAAACTAAGACTGACATAAATCCAAATCCACCCTAAAATAATATTGTGCCTTCATGAGACTTATTTTTGAGAGAGTTGGATTTTATTAACAGAATATCCATAGAGCCCATATTGGAGAATATGAGGGGAAGTGGGGTAGGGACTTGGTTTTAATTTCCATTAAATTAAGCTATCAATTGTTGCTCCATGAATTAATATAGATGTGTTTGAAGACAGGATTTGTCTTAAGAGTTTTGCATAACTTTGTCCTGAAGGAATATGTGAACATGTTGGTTTGCATTTCAAATGTTGTTACACTCAGAAGGGCACCTCTGAAAGACGGTAGCTGCTGTATCCCACAAGGTGCAGCGTTTCTCAGACCTAAAGGTTTGGATTTGCTTTGTAAAGCAAAGTGAATCTGTTAAAAACTACAGGATGAGAGCTGACAATGGAGTGCCCCCCGGAACAGACAGCTTCCTGAATGGCTATAAGCAAGCTCCTGTTTAAACCACTCTAGACTACCTGTCTCCATTCACAATAACCTAATAACTATGGAGCCAACATATCTCTGTTTAACCCCTCTGTTAAGTGATAAACTTACCTTAGAACTTAGAAGTTAACCTTTGAAAGATTTTGTAACCATTTGTTTATGTAGATAGAATTAGTTAAAGGATCTGTAGAAACCTTTTGAAAATCTGTTAACCTGAGAGGAACTACCTGTTGTTGTGTAAATCTGTTACCCCTGGCAACTAATGACTTATTCCCTATAAGTTACCATGTAAGACCTCATTCAGGGCTTTTTGAGACCCACGGAGAAGGTCTAGGCCCCCTGAGAACCCGCTTTGCCTATAATCTTCATAAACTTATAAAACTATATCTTTGTCCCTGTGTATTCTTTTAGTTCTTTTATTTTCCATTTTTCTCTATTATTGTCTTATCCCTTGCAACTCTACCAAAGGGACCCGGATTTTTGCTGGGAGCTTAGCTACCTCCTCGCAATCAATGTTTCTTAGCAGAGCACTAAGCACAACATCATGCATCACAGGGGCTGGGCAATTATAATCTTCTACTACAGACAGAGATCTTTTGTAGAATGTTTACTATGATAAATTCAGCCATAAGTTTTCTTCATTTGCTCTGGAATGGTTTCCACCTGAACTAAGACTGACCTATAGGTTGGTTCTATAATATATGAGTGGAGAGTGATGATTTACCTACACAATTTACATTTAGGATGTTTTTATTAGAAAGAAGTGATATAAATGTGAAAAGTGCCATAGCTTTCAAATTGAATAACGGAAATAACATAAAAGATTATGAAAAAAAGTTTTTTTTTTTTTTTTTTGAGGCTTTCCATGTGTTGGACTCTATTCACAAGAAGCTTTAAGCTTAAGATGAACATTCTCAAAAATAAAAATGTATGTGTAACAATATTAGAAAAACATAATGAAATGAAAGCAGTCAGTATCATCATGTTTTAGCTGACTGTGTTTTTGCTCTATTGTCAGGTTTACTGGAATTAAAGATTTAAAGTAAGAACAACTATCTAAGATAAGAAGGCTTTGATATGACAGCTAATATGTGATATGTGGGAAATATGCATTTGCCTTTGGGCCTAGTTGACTTGAAGGAAAAGAGGTGGTAAATCCTTTTTGTCTCAATTAGTAAACAAACTTGGTGTACAATTTTAAATCACAAGAAAGTATGATGGGGTTTAATTGAAGATCAAAGAAATTTTTTTCCTCTTGGAATTATTCAAGTTCATAAAGCAATTAGTTAAATACACATAAGAAAAATTTCTTGGTGGGAATGCAATTGTCTTATTTTCTTTACTTATTCAAAGTTTGGTCTCCGTACTGGCTATAATTGTGTGGGTAGAGACAATTATAATAATTTTAGCATCAATAATTCTTTTCTGTATTAAATAGAAACTATAGCCATTGGAGACAATAAATAACCATTTAAGGACCTATGCTATATCTCCTTGAGAATTAGGAGTTAGACAATCTCACATAATTAACATGATTAAAAAATCAATTATATAATGTTATAATAACTTGAAGTATTGATCACAGTTTTAAAAAATTAATAATTTTTATTTGATATTTATTTTTCACTCTTTTGGAGTATACATTTCTCATAATACATAATCATTATTTATATTTTCTTTTTGTTGTTATATAAAATTTTAAGTGGAGATTTGATCCTTTATATCCTCTCCTATTCTGGAATAATATATAGGATGTTTTAATAGAATGAGGGCTTCGGGGGCTATTAAGTATTTTAATTTATTAACTATTTTAAATATATAAAAACAAAAGTGTATATAGCAGAAAAGAGTATACTAACCACCACTGCATTTACATGGGTATTTTCTATTCATTTTATAAATTTCTTTAGTTTAAATTGTTTCAAATGATAAAATGAACACCTGCATTTCTGTTCTATTAGGTTTTAAGTCTGCCATTTATGCTTTCTTTTCTCTAATATAAACATGTAAAGTAAGAAAAAAATTCCAAGAAAGATAACGAATCTTAACAAATTTGTTACCTAACCTGGAATGATTTCATAAAAGGAACATTCTGAAAAGTGAATAATAGGCTTATATGCTATAACATCCAAATATAATTTGGATTTGATTAACAAAATCCTATAAAACTGACAATAAAAGATGAATTCCCTTCCTTGTTTTCCTCACTTTGAAAGGACTGACCATTTAAATTTTGTTTAGTCTAGAATGGGAATTATAAAGTAGCTAGTCTGTTACACAACTGTGTAGATTTTGCTCCTTACATCAGCTGATTATTCAGTAGAAATGACAATAGTCATAGAGAAAGAGTATATAAATGAAAATGTATACGAATGATTAATATTGCTAATATGTAATACTGACTGAGTACTTTCAACATTTAAAACACTGTGCTATGAAGTGAATCTCATTTGATTCACAGGAGTCTGAGAACTGTTATTACCTATATTTTTCCAATAAGAAAATGGAGGCTTAAAAAGTCTAAGAAAGTTTCCCAACCTCATACAGTTACTTAGGGGCAATTAAAGTACAAATGCAGATGTGAGACCATATCCAGGGAACATTTCTTAAATAAAAGAGATAGAGCCTTTGTAATAAAATGTGCTCAAAGTGTTGATATGATTATTAAATGGAAGTTTCTAAAACACATTATTAATCTGTGTCATTTTTTCTATTTTGATGATTTATATCATAATTTTGTTTTTATTGCCATTCTAAGTAATATTCTTTTATTATTATTATTATTATTATTATTATTTCAGCATATTATGTGGGTACAAATGTTTAGGTTACATATGTTGTCCTTCCCTCCCCTGCTCCCCCGAGTCAGAGCTTCAAGTGTGCCCATCCCCCAGATGGTGCGCATCGCACTCGTTATGTATGTATATACCCATCCCCTCCTCCTCACTCCCACCTGCCAGACACCCGGTAAATGTTATTCTTATATGTGCACTTCGGTGTTGATCAGTGAAACCAATTTGCTGGTGAGTACATGTGGTGCTTATTTTTCCATTCGTGGGATACTTCATAAGTGTCATTTTAAAATCAGACAAGCAGCTATCTGCCTACCTATTATTTTAATTGGAGTAGTCCAAAAAACTACGCATTTATGACACTTTAAATATATTAATTTCTTAAAAATATTTTCACAGGTATTGGAATTACAGTTTTATCTAATAGTGTTGCATTAGTATATAATGTGTCAAATTGAATAAAGTCTATGTATCTAAAAAAGAGAAACAGTTATTCAACATGAAAGCAATTAATTTAAAATAGAGACCAGTAAAATAATGATTATAATAATGATTACTGTCTCTACTGAGAGCATATAGTGTGCAAAGCACTTGACTAAAGGCTGTTTATACTCTTAAGCTAAAACACAGAATGCTTACAAAATAATATTTTCATCCCCATTTTTAAATAGGTAATACGAGCCTCAGAGATGTTAAGTGCACATTCTTAGCAGAGCTGGGATTTGAACTCAAACAGCGGGGCTCTTAACCACTACAGTGTTTTGTCTCAGCGTAGGTCTGTCCCATTACCAGAAATAACACAAAACCATAGCCTACTAGTGAGACTTTGCTGCTTTGCTGTTTATTGATGAAAGAATTGGCCAAAAAAAGAAACACACACACACACACACACACACACACACACACACACACACACCTAATTTGAAATGGAAAGGCAAGAAATAATGAACAATTTTTACCCCTTTATTACATACAAAAAATTTCTTGCTACCTATATTTTTACTATAAAGGGAAGCAAAAAAGAAAGACTCAATGTTATTTTTGTAGTTATTATTAAAAATAATGGAAATAAAATTTATCCATCTATATCTATGTTTAGACATATATATATGCCATATATGTGTCAAATGATATTTTTAAAGTAATTACAATATGAAAAACATTCCCACTCCAACTGATTTTTCATTCTATTTCTCTTCTTCTCAACCCCTCTTTTGTCTGATTTCCTCTCTTTTAATTCTCTGAAAGAGTAGAAGCAGTAAGATAGGAACATCCTCTTCTTAACACTATCAAATCTATTAACACACTAATGTTTGTATCCCTATTCTCTGCTTCCCCATCTGCTGCAATGGAGAAGGTATTCTTGGTAAAGCCAATTCTATTAATAGTTCTTGTGTTACTGGTATTAAGCCCTCTCTACTTCTCAAGGACTTATTCCTAAACATTTCTCATCTCTTCTGAATCACTAGCACATTGGATCATTCTCAATAGCATGTACAGTAGTGGTCTGAATCATTCTCAATAGTATGCAAATGTAGCTTATATCTTCCATCTTAAATACACAAATGAAATCTCTTTACGTCCCCGTCCTCTTCCAACGTCTTTTCCCATTTTCCTGCTTTCTTTAATAGGAAACCTATTAAACATCTCTCCTGAGAGGTCTCTATACAACTGTCTCCAGTTTTATCATCAGCCTTTCATCTACTT
>NW_012150774.1:200424-202486 GCF_000956105.1 Propithecus coquereli
GTATGTTCAATTGATAGACATCACTTTGATTTCATGAAATGGATATAAAAATAAAACATGCATTGGAATTTAAACATTTGAGGCAATTGATGTTACTAATTCTCTACTTGAGGCAATTTATGTTACTAATATAAAATTAGATTCATTTAACTATTTATGATGTTCATCTGATAAAGGGGCTGGCATGTTAACACTTTTCATACAGGCAGAAGAGAATTTAGAATGTAAAGTGATGAAATTAGTTTAGTAGAGTTTTCATTTGACCTAAGTTAAAAGTCATGCTTTTTAAACATTTTTGTGTCTTCTGGTTTTCACAACATCAATAATAACACTTTGGTCCCATGTATGCTAACATGCACTATATGCAAATTGCAAGTTCATCACTAATTTTCTTTTATTTTAATGAAGATGTTGTTTTTTAAAATAATTCTTCTATAGGCATTATGGGAAATTTGCACATATTCCTTAATATAAGTACTAAAGGTCTAAAAATCATATAGTTATTCCAAACATCTATTCCAATGACTTATCATCTTAAAATTTGTAGGCAATTTGTTGATAAAACAAAAATATCATGTAACAATGAATAACAATATTCATATAGTGTTAGGTTTAAAATCCCAACATATCATGATTTAATATCATACAGAGTAAATTCTAAATCAAAACATCCAATCTTTCATAGTATGTTAACAAGGTATTAGGAAACAATAGCCTATTACTACCAAAGATTTCATGATGCCAGTGATAAACTGAATACCAGGGAGCATTTATATTTAGGAAACAATTTCAAGAAAAAAAACATGTTAAGTGATATCAGTAACATGACAAAGTAGGAATCCCTGGACACTCCACCCAAAAAACACACAAATTCAGCAACAATTCATGTTGTTATGAAAAATCCAGAAACTAACTAAAGTGCTCCTGCATCCTGAGTGAATATGACACCAAATGGATCAAGCTTGTAGGATGATTCAAAACACCCTCTCACCAGAATCTCTACCACTGGCACAGTGCCATATAATCAAAAAGAAACTCTCTCCACTGCAGATCCCAGCTTTTCCCAGGGGAAGAAAGAGGTTAGTTTGCACATCCAGCACCTCAGCTTTTCTAAGAGGACTCCACAGAGGTCTGCCTTCTGTCTTGCCAGTCTTGGAGTGCTAATGGGACCACCACAGTCTAACCCACTGGGAGAAAAAGAGATAAAAACTTGGGCTGATTGATGTCATAGGTCCTGCTTGCTGCTTAGCATAAACTGAATGGGCAAAAACAATCCCAGCTCTCAACTTCCCTCTGAGGAGGAAAAGAGTTGATATAAGCATTCAATGCTCCAACTTCTCTAGACTTCCCAAAGAACTGGCAACTGTCTTGCCAGTCTTAGGGCTCTAGCAGGTCTGCCATACCTAAGGGAACAGGAAGATATTGCCATAGTTTCCTTCTACTGGCTCAGCACAAAGCAATTATACAGGGACCACAATTGAGTGCTTCTTCTTGATGAGGGAAAAGGCTGACACAGACCCCCAAATCTCTGACCAGGTTGGTTGTTGAGGGTCTTCTGTACAATGAGAGTCTGAAAAAGGTATATGCTTTGTATAATGTATGTACAACAGTACAGAGAACGAAGGAAAATGAAGACTCAGGAAAAAATATTCTGAACTGAGGAGTAAGATAAATCTTCAGAAAGTAACCATAATGAAATGAAGTTATAAGGGTTATCTGACAGAGAATTCAAAATAACTGTCATAAGGATGCTCACTGAGGTCAAGAGAATCATGTATGAACAAAACAAGAATTTCAACACAGAGATAAATGATATAATAAAGTTCCAAACAGAAATCATCGAGCTGAAGAATATAATAACTGAACTGAAAAATACATTTAAAGAACATTTCATCCAACTGTTATAGAATATACATACTTCCTATCAGCACATGAAACATTATCCAAGATAGACCATATGTTAGGCCACAAAACAAGTCTCAAAAAATTTAAAATATTTGAAATCATATCAAATATTTTTCTGACCACAATGAAATAAAACTAGAAATCAAAAACAAAACAA
>NW_012150774.1:202536-205231 GCF_000956105.1 Propithecus coquereli
GTTTTACTTTCAAAATGGAATTGTTTTTATTCAACTAAAAACAAATAACTGGTATCTGTGACAATTTTTTTCTTTATAATTTTCATTACCCAGAATGTGAAAAATAAAATAGACATGCAAAAGTAATACGATTATATAACTACTTACTATACACAGGAGAAATAAATTTTTAGCATATGTTGTTTTGTGCTAATTGTATATAAGTACATCTCTTTGCATTCTTTATGAAAGAATTTATGCTCTTTTTGGGAAAGCGTACATATTACTTAGAAATTTTTGTTTACAATACCATCAATTTTCATCAGCGATCTACATACACCAAAAAAAGTTTTTGCACTCATTGTTAAATAACATGTGACCTTATCAAATCCAGTTTTGCTATATCCTAGGATGATATAGCTATATCCTAGGATGATATAGCTATATCCTAGGATGATATATCCCAGGATAATCCTATATCCTAGAATTACATTGTCCATCAGTGTAATAATTTGAAGAGAACCTTTCAAAATAATTAAAAATAGTTAATCAAATAAGTATTTGTAAAATGAATGTATGAATGAATGAATGAACAAAACTATAATTAGTCATTTCAGTGTATGTTTAAAGTTTATTTATAATATGATATTTTTTTGAAATCCAGAGACATTTATTTCAAGTATGCAATTACCAGCATTCATACTACATTTTAATTTGCTTTAATCTATTCTTGATAACCTGAGGATGCTTTCAGGACAAAACAGAACTACTAGAAAATATGACTGAAGTCTCACCATTGTTACAATTTGCATGTGCTATATAAACATACTTCTGACTTATTTTGTTTGTTTCCATCTAATTGAGAGTGTAATTTCATTAGAAATATGCACTTAATACAGATTTCATAATTCTAACTAAGTGTATGGATAGTTTTCAATTGAAATATGGATGATTACTTAAAATCAGAGACAATCTGAATTATCATTGTGGTGACTTGGACAAATCAACATTCTAATTTTCTTATTGCATTGCTTAACATAACAAAGAATATGCACAATAAAATCATTCACCAGTTCTCATATATCCTTTCTGTTCAGAAAGTTGTGTGTTTTAGTATAAACTTGTTTATCTCAAGATCTTTCAAAAAAGAAAAACCTTGGGTTTCATACAGTTGAAAAAGTTATGCTATCAGAAGTGGGAAATGTAGACTCTTAGTCTACTGTACTAAGAAGGGGATATTGATCAGGTTGTATTGGTTCCCTGAGTTGTAGCTGCCTCATTTGTAAAGCTGGCATAGGAACATTTTACTTGACTTATTTAGGAACAGATAAAATATTAAAGATCTATTCTAAGAATTATATGTATTATTCTATGAAAATATGAATTCTGAAATGAATAAAGAATAGTAGATTTTAATATTCACTGTGTAGTTTGTCTAAGGAATAGTTTTACATTTTCTGCAATGTGTCAAGAGACTTCAGCAAGGTCATAGTCCAAATTTGGTATTCACAAGATCTTATATTCCTCTTTTCCAGTTTTATTGCTTTATATTTTTATATTGACTAAAAAATGACACTATATTCTCTAGTTCACTATCTATAAGGAAATCAAGTTGGGTAATGGGAATATTTAACCTGGAAGAAAACTCCCATCCAGAGTCAAATCAATCAGAAAATATTTGAAATGCAGATGGTAACCTAGAGGTGGATTTCGCCCTGGAGAATTTTGCCCTTGATTGAGCCCTTGCTTTGTACATGATCCATCAATTTTATAAAGAATGTTCAACATCACTATTAGGCCTACATTCTGCCAACCTCTCAGAGAAATGTGGCTATCTTTAGAATTTCATTATATTACAAAGGATACATCTAATGATATGGCAAGTCAGGTTAAAGTTGATGGCAGCATGACAGAGACATTCCCATCAACCTGGGAGAGAAACAAGGCTGCTTAATGCATGGTATGGAAAAGAAAACTCAAAGCCAGTGTTGTAATATACTTCCAAGGATATAAAATTCTCTTTTAAAAATGTATATGCATTTATTCATTTTACCAAATAATTATTGAGGCAGGTATTAATCTTGATGTTGGAAATGTATTTTAACAAGAGACAATAACTCCCTTGATTCATATGATCCAATATGCAGACAAAAGTGGGGAGACGATGATATGATTTTTGTGGAATCAAAAGGCATGTTAAGCTGAAGACTGTGAAAGGGATGCACATGGGAAACTGATTTCATGGCCAGAGATAATAGAAAATTATATAAGAATTGAATTTGAAATATAATTCTAGTAGTTGGGAATGGTCAGAATTAATGAACAAAATAGAAAAATCATATAAAATGCTTTCACATTACTTCTAACTGACAATATATAGCATTAATGTGTTTTTAGTTTTATATCATTAGATTTTCCCACTCAATCAAATTCACTTAACATTTACTAAGTACCAAGTAGCATGTACAGTGCCAAGCTGTGGGGATAACAAATGTCAATATGATAATATTCTTCACCCTTCAAAGGAACACAGTCTAAGCAGGACAGCCGATGTGTACACAGCTTTAAAATAATAATATATCAGGGTGTTCCAAAAGTTGCTACACTTAGGGAAAATGGGAAATTACAGCTAAATGTACCTTTATTTATAAAATATTCATTACAAAATTTTTCCTTTGGAGATGGAGATTTGTGGGACATACTATACGTTAAAATT
>NW_012150774.1:212371-220319 GCF_000956105.1 Propithecus coquereli
AAACATTTAAAGAAGAATTAATGCCAATTCCTCTCAAACTCTTCCAAAACATTAAAAAAAAAAAAAAAACAAAAAGAAGAACATTTCCAAACTCATGTATAAAGGCAGCATTCCCTGATATTAATACCATACAAAGACACTGTTAGAAAAGAATAGTATAGGTCAATATCCCTGATGAATATATATGCAAAAATCCTTAATAAAATACTAGCAAACCTAATCCAACAGCACATTAAAATGATCACAAACAATGACCAAGTGGGATTTATTTCTGGGATGCAAAAATAGTTCAACATACAAATCAATTATTGTGATATACCACATGAATACAAAGAAGGATTAAAATTACATGATCATTTCAATAGATGCAGAAAAATCATTTGACAAAATTCAACACCCTTTCATGATTTAAAAAAAAAAAAAAACTCAATAAACTGGAATAGAAGGAAAGTACTTTTACATAATAAAGGCCATATATCAAAAGCCTGTAGCTAACATCATACTCTATGGCAAAATCAGACCTTTTCTCCTAGATCAAGAATAAGGCAAAGATGTCCACTTCCCACTCCTATTCAGCATAGTATTGGAAGTCCTCACTAGGGCAACTAAGGCAATAAAAACAAGGAAGATGCATTCAAACTGGAAAGGAAGAAGTAAAATTGTCCCTGTTTGAGATTTTACCAAAAAAAGAAAAAAAACAAAACAAAACTTGTTAGAAAATTCAGTAAAATTACGAGATACAAAATCAGCATTCAAAATCAATTGTGTTTCTATATGCTAACATTTAACTATATGAAAAGGATATTAGGAAAACAATCCCACTATGATAGCATAAAAGAATAAGATACTTAGGAATAACTTAGCTAAGGAGATAAAAGATTTATACTGAAAACTACAAAACAGTTGAAAGAAATTGAAAATACCAAAAAATAGAAAAACAACTTCCATTCATAGATTGTAAAAATGTCTATACTATCCAAAGTGATCTACAGATTTTAGGCAATCCCTATCAAAACACCAATGACATTTTTTTACAGAAATAGAAAAAAAAATTCTACGATTTATGTGATACCACTAATAACCTGAATAGCCAAATCAATGTTACAAAAGAAAAAAAAGTTGGAGGCATCAGACTTCCTGATTTCAAATATATATAACAAAGATACCCTAATCACAACTGTACTGGCATAAAGAGAGGCCATTTAGAACAATGGAACAGAATAGAAAGAGTAGAAATAAATCCAAGCAGACACAATCAATTGATTTTCCAGGAGGATGACAGAAAGACTTAATGAGGAAGGAATATTCTCTTTAGCAAACGGCATTTAGAAAACTGTATATCCACATGCAAAAGAAGGAAATTGGACCCTTATCTTACACCATACCCAAAAATTAACTTAAAATGGATCAAAAACTTAAATATAAGACCTGAAATTGTAAAATTCCTAGAAGAAAACATAGGGAAATAATTCATGACATTGGTCTTGGCAATGATTTCATGAATCTGATGCCAAAACCATAGGCAACAACAACAAAAAAATAAACACGTGGGAATACATCCAACTTCAAAGCTTCTGTACAGTAAAAAAAAAAAAAAATCAACAAAGTGAAATGGCAACCCATGGAATGGGAGAAAGTGTTTTCAAACCATATATGTGATAAGGGGTTAATATCCAATATATAGAGAGAACCTCTACAGCTCTGTAGCAAATGACTAACAACCTGATTTAAAAAATGCCTTAAAGACTTGAATAAACATTTCTTCAATGAAGGCATACAAATGGCCAACAGGTATAAAAAAAATGGTTTATGTCACCAGTCATCAAGGAAATGCAAATTAAAACCACGGGAAGGTATTACTTCCTACCTGTCAGGGTGGTTATTATGAAAACAACAAAAGACAACAAGTGTTGGTGAGAACGTGGAGAAATTGAAACCTTTGCACACAGTTTGTGGGAATGCAAAATGGTGCAGCCACTATGGAAAACAGTGGAAAGGCTCTTAAAAAATTAACAATACAACTACAACATGATCCAGCAATCACACTTCTGGGTATTTATCCAAAAATATCGAAATGAGCATCTCAAAGAAATATTAGCATTCCCAAAGTCATTGCACCATTATTCACAATAACTGAGGTGTGAAAAGAACTTACTTGTCCATAAATAGATAAAAAATGGTATATATGCACAACACAAAAAAAGGTTTCTGCAATGTGAGGCAACATGGGTGAACCTTGAGGGCATTATGCTAAATGAAATAAGCCAGTCACAGAAAGACAAATACTGCATGATTCTACTTGTATGAGGTATCTAAGATAATCAAATTCATAGAATGAAAAGGTGAAATGGTTTTTGTCAGAGTCTGAGGGGAGGGGAAATGGAAATTACTAATGAACTGACATAATGTTTCAGTTAAACAAAATAAATAAGCTTTAGAACTGCTATACAACATTGTACCTGTAGTCAAGAATAATGAACTCTAAAAGTTTGTTAAAAAGGTAGATCTCACATTAATTTTTCTTACCACAATAAAATAAAATTGAAATAACAAGAACATAGCTGTTAAAAATACTTTAAAATAATTAGCACATTTAATACAATAGGTACTTTAAAATCACGATGATGTAGTTAATCCATTATCATGGCTTCAAATCACCATTTGTTTTTAGCATAAAACTGCCTTTTTCACTAGCCCATAAAATGTTAACATGATACACAAGGCAATAATGTGTCATTTAATTCAATATTCCACTAATTTCTGGTTGCATAGAAATATAAGCAATCAGTACATGATTTCTCCTCTAAAAAACTTTAGCATTTATCTAAATACGTTTTATTGAAATGGGATCATGTAGCACTCATTGCTTTTTAAAAACTGTGTTTCTCTCCCCTTCCTCACTACCGTATAGTCAACAATAAGTTATTGCATACTTTAAAATTACTAAAATCACTAAATTACTGAAAGAGTGGAATTGGAACATTCCAATTCCTAACAAAGAAATGATAAATGTTTCAAGTGACAGATACCCCAATTACCCTGATTTGATGGTGACACATGGTATGCCTGTATCAAAGCATTGCATGTGCCCTATAAATACATACAACTGTTATTTACCTATATTAATTAAAATTAATAATTTTTTAAAAATATGTTTCTCAATATACTTTGATTCACAAATAGCAATTTAAAGAATTAATCTAGGTCTTTGCTCTCTTTTTGAGTTTAGTTTCAATTTTTGCAAGGATGAGTTTGTCAGCGTCCTTGCTGTTCTCTGCTTAGGCACTTCTTATAGCCTCCTTCAGGTGAACTGGACTTCCTTTTGGATATCTTGCCGGACATCAGCTGTCTTAAGAAACGTATATTCAGTACATTCTTTTTCATTAAACATGCACTATTTAAAATCTCATTGCTGCCATAAAGGTTTATTGCAAAATAATATAAAGTTATTTTATGATAAAATAATCACCTTCAAATTTATACTGTAAAATAAATAGCACACATGATCATGGCAAGAGTATTCAGAATATAGCTCAACCTCTCAGCTTCTATTTCTGCACTTACTACTTCAGGAACACACGTTTTTCATATTTTCCACTAATTCTGCCGATTTATGGCCTGGCAGCTTCATGTATCCTTCAAACCACAGTAAAGCCTGTAGCATAATTGACTGTTATACAAAATAGCTGTTGGGGCAACAGCGTTAAATACTTCTCCCACCACCATCCAATATCAAAATGGGTTAGGTGTTCATAGCTGAGAATATTTCATTTTATCTGTGTATGCAACATGCCATCTTTGAAAGTGAAGTGTGAATTACCTGGCATCTGGAAAAGGTTGAGAAATAGATACAAATTATCAGTATTTGTCTTTCAAATTTAACTATGTGTTATAATTACTCTGAGTACTACAAACATAAGTCACATTCTACCAGGTAAGACCAAACACAAAGTAGAGATCTAACAAATAAGCTGTGGCTTATTTTAAAAGAACTATTGACAATGATACTTCGTTAAAAATGAAAAATATGGGCTAAATGCCAAACCAGTTAGGATGCCAGGACAATAGGCATAAACAAGGACTGTCCTGAGCAAACTGGGACGTATGCCAGTTCTAATAATAGTATAATGTGCACTTAGTGCCAGAGTAGTGCAAAAGTGGAAGTGAGTAATTTTGCCTAGGAGTTCATCATTACTAGAAGTATCATTTGACCTGGCCCTGGGAAAATGACGAAGGAGTTATAGATTTTGAATGTGGGCATAAGTGTCCCAGGAATATGGAAGAGAGTACAAAAAAGAAACTGAAATGTGAAAGGATATTGTCCTTTCAGGATAAATGAATAGTGAGGAATGAAGCTGACAGGTAGGTTGAGGACAAATTGTGGAGGCTTTGAATATAATATCAAAGTTTTGAGTTTAGATCTGTGTGGCCATTAAAAAATTTTAAACAGAGAAGTAATGTCCGATTTGTATTTCAGAAAGATCAGTCATGTAGAAATGTGGATAAAAGTTTGGCTAGAAGGATAATGAAGTGAGTGGCTAGTTGACTGTTACAGCGGTGCAGGGAGCAATAATGATGAGAACAAAGCCAAGGGCAATATGCAGTCTTTTAAAGCTGGGGGACTTCAACCTCTGGTGGCTAAAGGATCCATTTCCTTGAGAATTTTCAACAATACAAGCTGTAGGTCTGAGTATTTCGTATTACCCAGCAGGGGCAGATTTTTAACAGAGAGGTCAAAGAGTGAAGAGCATAGAAAATGCTCTGTCAAAATCAACTATTCTGTGGACAAATGACAGCATGATATCCAACGATGTCCTCCCTGTGGAACTAAAGTGGAATGAGACAGGCAGATTACGAATTTAAGCAGGGGAGATAGAAGCTGACTGCTGAGAAGCAAGGACAGCACACAGGACAGCATGAAGTGGCGATGCCAGACTTAAGTAGCTCTGATTAAGCAAAAGTGTCTTGCAGACTATAACCAAGAAGCAAAGCAACAGACTCTACAAAGAATGAAGAGATCATGAAACAAAAGTCATGAGGGTGCTGATAGTGGCTTGATGATGATTATAAAGTTGGTATGTCACCTACATTTCAGTTAAATTCACTTTGCACCAAGTTCAGTGAAATACATTTCATCTGTTACATTCATTTGTGAAAATTGTTATGCTACAATTGCCTGACTCATTTTTTTTATTGGCTTTTTTGACTTTCAATAAGCAACATCTATTTGCTCAAAAGAGGAATGGGAATTGTGGCAGGGGAAGAGGAGAAGGTGGCCCAGATAAAAGTCTGACAATTAAATGACAATACTTCCGGATTGTCTAGGAATGTCCTGGTTTGTGCCTATAGCTGAGCTTAATTTTTTATTAATAATAGTGTCCCCTTTTACTCTCAAAAATATCTTAGGTTTGGACAGTAAATTATATGATTACCCTAAACAAAATCTTTGTTCTATATAGACATTTCAAGTACTCACGATATATTTGGGGAACCAAAGATCACATAATTAAAACCCCTAAGAACAATGAACTGCTAAATCATTTATTCTGATCTTTATGTGGAAACAAAAATACAGCTAGTGAAAGGAGTATGGGCTGGGATAGTCAAATGTTTTACTAAAGGGAATTCTTGGCATTGAGTCTAGAAGAATGAGCAGAATTTAAGTACAAGGGAGCAGAAAAACATTTAAGGTGAAAAAAGTTGGTGATAGAAAGCAGCAGGGTGTGTGTGTGTGTGTGTGTGTGTGTGTGTGTGTCTATGAAATTCAGATTTTCCTGAGTGAAAGAGAAGATAGTCAAATGTTTTACTAAAGGGAATTCTTGGCATTGAGTCTAGAAGAATGAGCAGAATTTAAGTACAAGGGAGCAGAAAAACATTTAAGGTGAAAAAAGTTGGTGATAGAAAGCAGCAGGGTGTGTGTGTGTGTGTGTGTGTGTGTGTGTGTGTGTGTGTCTATGAAATTCAGATTTTCCTGAGTGAAAGAGAAGATGCATTTGAGAATTAATTGGAGATAAATATGCTTAATGTCTGGTCCTTAATTGACTCTCTTACACTGAATGAGTGAGTGAATGAATGAATGAATGAGTAGGATGAAATAGATTTATCTAGCTAAGAGGAATTTAGGTAAGGCACTGAATTGGCAAACTCTGCAAGCCAAATTTGACCCACAGTACTGGCTTATTGTCGAATAGTCCATTTACTTTCTCTTTAATACTACTTGTTTACTTAGAAAATTAAATGACTTTGTATAAAATTCCTTATTTCAAGTTCCTCTTTAATATTTACCTGTCTTCCTACATGGCAAAATGGCTAGAACTGGAAGGGGCAACTGTCCCTTTCAAATGGACATGCATTTGCTCCAGCTTTCCTTCATTCCTTCCCGTTGCTTCACTCATATATATCACCTGCTTTTTGAGAGCGTGACCTTTGATGTGGTGCTTGGGATCATAATCAGAAAGCCAAGCTGATTAAGATATAGAACTTCATTGCAACTAATAATATATAAGTGGAAGCTTTCCATTTCCTCTAGCATTTAACACATGCATCTAGAATAATGACAGCATAATAATAGTAACTGCTAAGCATTTACTGTGTACTAAGCATGATATTAATCTCCTTTTAGACACGTGAGTTTGAGTCACAGCTCCAGACGTCTGCTAGTAGTATGACCTTGAACAAATTAACAGACTTTTTGAATCTCAGTGTATTTATTTGGAAGCCATTATTAGGAGTCATTTAGGTTCACCAATTATATGATCATTTTCTTTTTTCATTTTTTTTTCTTTTTCTCAAAAGATATAATTAAAGTCCAAATTTACAAATACTGACTTTCCAACTTACGCTTCTCTTTTGTACAAGCTTGGGTTAGATAATACAAAACACTTCATTTGTGATAGTGAAGTGTGTCGAACAACTGTGTTCCATGATGAGAAAGTCTGCAACATCAATTGTTTACCTGTATTGACTGACTTGTTTGCCTAAAACATTATATTTTTTGATACTCATTTTAAAAGTTCGTCATGCTTTTTTTCATTATTTTTATAATTTTCAAAGCATTTCAATTTTACATTTATTCATGCAAAATAATAGTTTACTAGGCACCAACTGTGTATTCAATACTAAATGCTGTGCACATCTGATTGTGTTACATCTAATAACCTCTTTATGAGATGAGTATTGTTATTTCTATGTCAATTAGAAAACTCTGCCCTGGGTGATGAAGTAAGGTGCCCAAAGTCAGCAGTTAGTAAGGAGCCAGGACTTTAATTCAGGCACATTTGAATAGTACTGATTTTTACTCTTTTCATAGGTGATCTTGGAAATCTTGATAGGTTTCTATTAATAGAACTTTTAAGACTATATAAATAGAAGATCCATTAGATAATTTTCTCAAAAAAAAATGTGCATTGGCAATAAAAGTAAAAATAGCATTTAAAATTTTTAAGTTTTCATTCATTTTATCCAACCACTAAATTAAAATCCCTTTTACATAACAACATATATTTAGCCACTTAGTGCCATAAAAAGAAAAAAAGAGAAAAAACCAAGGACACTGGTAATTACTTACAATGAATGGCAATTCATTGCTATAGGAAATCTTTAATTTTAAAGTAGTTTGAAATACTTTGTCAAGATATCTGTGAATATAAAATTAAGATCCTTAAAGAAGAAAAATAAAATTAGTAAAAATGTAGGGTTGCATTTTTTGTAATGGCAAGTATTCATTTTCTTATCTAATAAAAACGTCACATTTTAAAACATACAGTTTTATGGTATGTCCAAATTATAAGCTTTTGTGATATAATTATTTTATTAGCTGAATTATTTTAACACATCTTCATTTTAAGAATAATTGAGGCCGGGCGCGGTGGCTCATGCCTGTAATCCTAGCACTCTGGGAGGCCAAGGTGGGCGGATTGTTTGAGCTCAGGAGTTCGAGACCAGCCTG
>NW_012150774.1:221729-233489 GCF_000956105.1 Propithecus coquereli
ATATTTTCAAGATTAATAATTCTAATATTTAAATAAAACAATGCATGATTTAAACTAAAGAAAAAATAAGCTGGGGATGGATTTAGTGTAGCCTATTTTGAGTTCTGCACACTGCCTTGCAAAAGTGATGTACCAGCTCATATTGCATCCATCAATGCATGGGAGTACACCACCTAGAAGCCTGTCTGAAATCACATTTATATAAAGTAGCAATTCCTAAGTTTTAAGTTATTGTTTGTGAGTGATAACACACTAACTAGCTTATACATCAAAGCTATAATAGTAAAACTTGGACTAAGAGCCCATGACAGATCTTGGAAGCCGGATATTGATTTAGGAAATGATCATTTTTTATTCAGGTAAGGGGCAACAATGTGAAGAACTGTGAGCCACCTAACTAAACTCTGCAGTAAAGGAGAATCTAACACAATTAAAGGGGCAGAGAGCAGATGCTTCAGAAATGTGCCTAAGGTGAAGGAAGACAGAAAATGATATTTAATAGTCCCATTCTATTCTTATTTCTTGCGCACTTCTGGTAGTGTCCTGCACAACTTTGTATATTTACCAAATGGTAGATTCAGCATCTTGAGTCATCAAGAATTGAAAGAACAATGTTCACAAGAAGCAGGAAAAATTCTCAATTTCTATGACCTCCTATAACTATGAAAAGCTTCCTTCTAAGGGGTTATAGAGGTTACTGCTGCCCATAAATCAATAAATCCTGCTAATAAATACCTTTTCTCATATTTTAAGCACATGAAAACCAAATTTTCCCCTACCAACATAAAAAATAAGGAAAAATCTTGATATTGATTTCATATAGGGGCTGATGAGGTAATTCAGATTTCCTAGTAATTTTGAGAAAATGAAATCTATTTACCTGACGATGTTTCCTGGATCTACCTCAATCATCCACATGCAACGCAGATTGTTGTCATAGGGAAAAGGATAACCAGGAGACAGGATTCTTCCTGATGATTCTCCCTTAAAACGACCTCCACATTCAGCTAATAAAAAGTGATAAAAATGTAAGTCAAAATTTAATGTCAGTCTTTCAAAACAATCTACAAATTTTCCAAGAGTATATATTTTTTGCATTAAGGAGAAAGAGATTGATATTATCCTCCTTGAAAGTATACACTTATAGAAATATGTTCAGATTAAAGTATTTATTGAAAGAAGAATATATTATATGATTATAGTAGAGTCTCTAGTTAGACCACATAAAAGATAATAAAACAAACCTAATTGGGGAATTAAAAAAGGACACACTCAAAACGTCTGAGATAGGCTTCCAAACATTTTAAGATGTGTTGTTAAATAATAAAATTTTAAAGGGGAAACAGATGGCAAGTTGCTCACTGGTAGCGAATCACAGGCTGAATAATTCATCATCTAGCTACCCGACCTCTGAGGAAAACTAATCTTTACTGCAGTCCCTCAGGCCTTCTAAATTTCATTGTCCTTTTATTCCCCTTTAAATCATTCTACTCTTTCCCTTTTAATCTCCCAAAAGTCAAAGTGACATTTTTTATTAGATTTCTTACTTTAGTTAAATTTAGTTTATTTTGATTTAATGTGGTCTCTAATTTTTATAAAATTTATTGAATTAAAAATATAAGTATTGTCATACGATATAATTAAAATTTTATTTTGGGGGGATTCCCTCTCCATTTCAATAATATTTAACACTGTTGGGATGTCTGGAGTCTTCTATAAGCAGACAATCTAGAAAGAACTCTCTGTATTGGAGAAGAGAGAAACTAAGTATTCTAATTAGTATTACTGCTGCATCTCTAAACCCTAGAAACAAGGAAAACAATGTCTAATGCATTGTACATTTGAGTCTTTTGTGATAATTCTCGTTATCAGGCACTGTGCATGAGAACTCTTCCTTCAAGGCCTTCCCTAGCTCTATTTCTAACAGTTTTTAACACTAGTGACTCCATTTTGATTCTGGTAACTTTCATACTATCTTAGATTCAATAACTGAATTAAACTTTTTGTTTCTTCTCGTTATTATTAGATCAAAGAAGGTCAAAGATGGAAAGTTTGAGCATTTAGAAGAGACCTGATAACACTAGAACATAATGGATGAGATTTATAGGCTGCATATATGTAAATTTGTTTCAAAGAGTTTATATATTATATTGTACTACACTGTGATGATTAGTTTTATGTGTCAATATGGTTAAGTGATAGTACCCCATATGTTGATCAAATAGTGATCTAAGCGTGATTTAAGTAAAGAAGATTAACTTTAGGTAAAGAAGATTACCCCAAAAAATGTGGGTAGGCCTCCTGCAATCAGGTGGAAGATCTTAAGAGCAAAACATAATTTTCTAGGAAAAAAATAAATTCTTCCTTAAAACTACAGCATTAACTCCTGCCTCAGTTTCTAACCTGTTGACCTGACCTATGGATTTTGGACTTACTAGCCCCCACAATTGCATGAATCAATTCCTTAAAATAAATAAATATCTTTAGATAGATATAGAAGTGGGTAGAGATAGATAGATAGAGATATTGTATTGTTTCTATATCCCTGGAGAACCTTGACTGATACACCCATAGAGGACTAAGGGGATATTATTTTGTATAACAACCTTAATTTCATCTAATTTATAATAAAAACCTAGAAGCTTAGAAGTAAGAAAAATATTAGTATTTAAGATGTCACCATCACTTATTATGATTTTTCATTTTTTTAACAAAAATCTTGTTGGACAACCTACAACTATATAACTATATTAATTCATTTTCCATCCTTTATAATTTATCACTATTATTGGCATTACATGTATTTTGAGAATAGAGTTCATACTTTATTCCTCCAGATTAATTTTTAGTTAATTGGAGTTTTATGTACTATATTGCATCTTGAATTTAAATATAGCTCCTTTTCCCTATATTTCTTTGCTGTAAATATTACTTAGTATTTTGACCTCAAATAAGCCAGTGTGATATACTGTGATATTGGAGTTCATATTCTGATAGAAGACTTATATTTGCAGGATGAAAATGAAATATTGTGTTTAAAGATGGGATACAGGTTAAATCCATCCATCTGTGGTGCTTCAAAAATTAATTTTTGTTTGATCAATATATAAGCTTCAGAAACATAATTACCTAGAAATAATCTAAGTAATGGAGAAAAGCTTTCTTATTTGAGAGAGACAAAAATATAGCCATATAGATATTTAAGGTTAATGAGCACACAAAATTATAATCTTAGGCCAGGTGGTAAAGCTATTACTTGTTGCCAGTAGAGAATACCATCTAAAATAGAATTTCATCTTCTGTTATCATGGAAATCATCAGCATCACTCACCATGTGTCCAACTGTTTACAGCTGCTACATTTAATCATCCATCATTAAAACAATAATTTGCCCTTCCCATGAAATCTTGTGTAGTATCAAGTCACTAAATTTTGATTTGGGATATTTATAAAAATAAAATGCATTGATTTATTGCACACATAATTAAAATCTTCTTCTGATCGCAGACTAAATGTCTGTCCATTTGTACAAAATCTTTCCAGAAAATAGAGAATGTCTTCGGCTTGGTTCAACACACGTAGAAAATATATGCTTTTAATGTATCTGTTTTTTATTTTAATCTTAAAGCCAGCATGTCAAGTCAATACTTACAAGTTTACAGTTTTGTGCAATTATAGCCCTTAATGCTTTTCTGAACATATTTCATGATCACATCAAAGAATACAACATCAGAGAAAATTAATCAGTGGCATATTTTTCTCACAATGCCAATGGGCTGATTGTTGATCATATTCCAGAATTTTAAGCCTTTGGCAATATAGTTTGATTATTATTTTAGGTATTACCCTTGTGAGCTATCCAAAATTCAGATGCCATCTGAAAAGAAGAACTATGATTGCATTTGGTTAGATAAAAACATGTTTGTTTTCTGCATGAATCAATATTGTGATAAACCAACAGAGGTCTCATGGCATCAAAAACACTGTATAAATAGTTGCAAGGCCTGTAATGACTAAAATTTCATTTTTTTCTGTTTGTATTCTAGCAAGTTTTGTGATGATTCCTATTTTGACCATACAAAACAACAATGATAGAAATTTTCCACGTCTCAAAAGGTTTAGGTCTCCAAACTTATCAAATTGTAAATATTATTTTTCTATATATCAGTTATATCTCAATAAACTTGTTTAAAAAAAAGTTCAAGCCAATTTTATCCATATGGACCTGACACAGAATGGATTTCTTCACCCATAAATGCCATCAAGAAATAGAACGACTAAAGAAGCACTTTGTGTTTCTTTACTAGAGGAGAGTTAGTATTTTATTAAAAGTTGTTTTCTTTTGTTATCCTAGTATTCCAACCTGGCACCTACTTGACCTTTCGAGCAGAAAAGAAAAAAAAAAAAAAAGACTCTATTAACCCTTGTCTATAGTTGTCTAACTACTCTTCCACCTCCACCTCCTAGCTTCACATAGGCAATATATCTTATGTCACTGACTCATGTCTTTTCATGTTGAAATTGATTGTTATGCACATAAGAAAAACAAACACATTTTCTTAGATTTTTTAAAAAGTATATACATAAAAAACATCTTTGAAGTCATTGAAAATGGGTTACTTTTTTTCTTTAAATTGACTTTGATTCCACAATGTGCTATAATTTTGTAAATTAAAACAAATCTGGGTGATATAATTCAATAAATGTGCATGATTAAAAGTCTTACATTTTTGTACAAAGTTAAATTTTATATGAAGATGGCAGAAATAAAATTATTTCATACAGACCATGTTATCCCCTCAAAAATGTACACATTGATAAGATCATGAAATGAACTCTTTCAATGAATTTTCGTTTGATAAATTTAAGCTATGAGTACATTAAGTTCTTTCTATAAGGTATAAGTTGTATGTGGACAGAGAGAATCACTTGAAAATAGAGAGTATATTTTGATAACATCTTCATATAAATAATTAATGAAAATCTAAAAGCATATCCTACCAATACAGGAAGGCAGAGGATAGTCCCATGCCCTTCTTTCCCCTGTCATGCACTTAAGAAGGCTACTTCCATGGAGAGTGTAGCCTGGATTGCATCCGTAAATGATAGTGCTACCAGCAAAGTGGCCTTGGTCACTGATCTTGTATCCAAATTGTGGAATGCCAGGATCTTCACAATGTGAAAGTTCAAAACCTGGGAGAAAAATGTAAATTGATTAAAGGCAAAATTGAGCAGGAGGCTTTAAAACTATGTAAATTGTCCCATTCCTTTATTATTAATAGGATTACATACTTTTCCCTAGTTATATTACTCTTACCATATTTAATTTTGATAGTACACAATAACCACAGAAAGCTCTTTTTTCTTCAAAATTAGAATTTGCTGTATTTTTCAAATGTATCAGTGATACTCCCTGATCTCTGACAATATCATGGCTTGTAGTATTAAGCTTCCTGCCTACTTCAAATGATTTAGAGTTAATAATAGATTCTGACAGATATTGTGACATAATAAGAAATATGTATTTGGTCTTTGTCACTGGTTCCTGGAATATAGCACCTAAAATTTCGAATTTACTGAGTGCTAGGGTTGAGAGGAGAATCTTTGTTATTCATAATAAGCCCCTTTCGACCATCCCTGAGTTTCTGTAATGAGGTAATTCTTGGAGAATGGGGGCTGGTTTCCAGAGGAACTAATCATGTGATTAGACATAACACCCATAGGCTGAGAAGTTCGCAGAGCTTTCAGGTTGGTGAATACATCCTCATGATAGAAGGGTGATGTACCTCAAATCCATGGGAACATAAGCTCCTGCACTTGGGATCCTTCTGGACCTCACCTATGTACCTCTTCATTTGGCTTTTCATTTGTATCCTTTATAATAAACCAGTATGTTTCCCTGAGTTTTGTGAGCATTCTAGAAAATTATTAAACCCCAAACGGGGATTGTAGCAATCCCCAGTTTGTAGCTGATCAGTCAGAAGTAAAAGAGGCCCAGACTTGCAATTGGTGTCCGAAGCGGGGGCAGTTTTGTGGAACTGAACCCTTAACTTGTGGGGCCTGTACTAATTCTAAGTAGTGTTAGAATTGAATTGAATCATTGGACATTAAGTTGGTGCCTGGTGTTGGGGCTCAGAACACAATACCCCAAAGTATGGCACTGTGGCATCTTGAGTACTTTGAACTAAAGGAGATTAGGAGGCCTCAGAACAAGGTCTCTCTAATCTTCTCCTTCCCCTCTCTTACCCCTCTTTCTCCCTCAGAGCAAGTCATAGAAACCAGAATTCCTCTTCCCCAAGATGGGTCTTAGAAACTAAAAGCCTTCTTCCCCAAAGCAAGCCATAAAACCTAAAAAAAATCACTTTCTCCCTTCTCCCTTGCAGGCCCTCATTCTATAGGGGTCCTGCCCCATACCCTGAAGGAAGGAATGCTGCACAGAGAGGTCAAGACGAATCTGAACAGCCTTGCTGGGTTAACCCCCCTCAGTTTATTATCATTAGAACCAACCCTGTTTATCCAATTACATTTCTACAAGGCTGTTCATTCTTCACTGAACCTAAGCATAAGATCAGTTTTCACTGGGTCTTTGAGTCATCTTTTCTAAGGGCTTCTGTGTCATGTAAAACTTTGATCAAATAAATTGGTTATGCTTTTCTCTTGTTAACCTGTCTTTTGTTAGGAGTGTTGACATGACCCCTATTATGGGTGAGGAAAGGTATCACATCTTTCCACACCTACACCAGAGACTTGGAAAATTGGATGGTGTAAGGAAGAAACATACACATTTGGAGTCAGAAGGGTTGTGAGAAGATAACTTTTTTTTTTAAGGACCAATGTAGCTACTAGGATGATATCATCAAAATTTTAAAATTCGGACAAAATATGTAAAATCATAACTACCCAAGTAACGAATATGCCCATTGCAAATATAACTTTAGATTGCTTTACATGTATAACCTTAGAAGAAAGTGAACAGTCTCATATTTAAAATATGCTTTATCAAGAGGTAATAATAGCATAGTAATCAGTTTTATGAACTCTGAGTTTTTATTCTCTACTTGCTTCCGAAAAAGTACAGTTCTCAAAAATTCTCACAGGAAAAAAAAAAAAATAGAAGCTTCCTACATGTTGCCATTCTTAAGAGTAGAGAAAATACTTTTTTTATTTCTGCAGAGTTGGGGCTTTCTGCATGAATTTGCTGTAAATTAAGACCCTGAGCTAAGAGCCACCCTTGGGAAGTTAATTTACAACTGTCTTGAGTAGTGAGAGAACTCCAGAGAGATTTACCTAACTGTGAAAGAGGTTTATGTTTACATTTCAAGAGAGGATGAAGCCCAGAAATTTACAGACATCTGTAGGTTAGAAAAGCTGGAGGCACAGGAGGCTAATATGGTCCTTGGAGAGATATATTTAGATTCCAAAAGATTAGAGCGAGAACCCATGATGCTTTCCATCTCCTCTCTGAAGAGCACAGGTTTTTCTCCCTCCTTTCAGAAGAGGAAAAGAAGAAAGCTGCCTTAAGCAGAGCAAGCCCATTTTTTTTTCTGCCCTTGGATATGTGTAGGAGATTTTTTCATCAAGTTTTCATCATGTTGCTATAGGGGTAAGGACTGGGTCAAAGGAGGACTGACACAGATGTCATCAGTATCATCATCATCATTAACATTGCATTACTTAACAATAATTAATCTGTCTAGATCCAGAATACCTTGTTTGCATATTCAGAGTAAAATTAATAGAGGTGAATATTAAAAAAAAATAGTCATAGTATAGGGCACTGTTAAGATCCTGAAGGAACTAGAAAAACACGCTTCATAAGTTAAACCAAATATGATAAATCAAAATCTAAACTTCCTAGTTATGTAGTTCTGTCTTTAATGATTCGCAAAATATAGAAATGTAGGACAAATGATATAATGAATACACCAGATATAATTAGGTACAAAATTATATCAGTTATAGCTTCTGAGAATAAAAATCTGTAAAGAATATTCTAGAGAGCCTCATGAATCAGTGAAATCTGCTATTTCAAGACAAAATTATTAGAGAAAAAGAAAATTTTTACTTGTATCTTAAAAAAAATTATAATACAATCAAAAAGAGGTTTGCATCTCTTTTATAGACATAGATCCTTGACCAAATTAATCTAGATTTGAATCAGAAAGCAAAAAACATATATTAGTTCACTGGTATCAAATCACTAATTTACACCATTGATTTCCTAGAATGTCACAACATATGTAAGATTACAAGAATTTATATAGCTCCAAGTACTAAATTTATCCTATAATTTCTGTATGTTGAGGGAAACATTGGCTCTCAGAGAACATAAGAAGCCCTTCCTCATCTCTTCTAGGGAGTCTTAATCACCCCCTCCTCTGTTAAACCATATTAATTATTTTGCACATTTTAATTAATTAATTTTAATTAATTAAATTAATTTAATTTGTTTCTTTTCTATGTTTTTCCACAGGCTGAAATTATTTTGTTTTTTACCCTTCGTTCCCACTGTGCCTATCCAGCACAAATCCTGGCACATAGCTGATGTTCAATAATGCTCATGAATGAATGTGGGTTCTTAGAGGCAATTATCTCCAGGACACAACTGAAAAATGAGCTAGAATAATACCAATAAGAAACTGAAATGTGAGAGACAAGTTAAAAAAAAAAAAAGAAAGCTTCAAGAATTTCCTGTATGGATCAATTTATGACAACCCCACTTAGGTGAACACATATTAAAATAAGCTAAACACAAACAGCCTCAGAAACAGAGCCATACAAGAGGCTAGAAGTCAACTCAAATCTTGATATATATAATGAAATGTAAAGAATACATGATCAAGCAAGTCAGTCTTGCAACCAGACAAAACATAGAGGCAATAATTGTAAAATTTCAGGACATATTACTTTGCATGAATCTGTATACTAATACTACATTTAAAGTGTCCCTTCTCAAAGATTACGAGTTTGTATTCCTTCTACCAGACATACTATTCAATTTATCATTCAAGATGCAACAAACTTTGAGTTTTACCTTATATCATTTCTCAAAATAAAAGTCTAAACCAAGCTCTCTTTTCAAGGTTTATTGCCAAATGTATACTTCTTTAATTTGGATGTTCTATAAATGTGGTTGGCAATTGCTGGTGATCAGGCAAAATGGAGGTATTATTTGTAAATTAAGATAACTTAAAATACTTTGCATTGTAAATAAAAATGCACATGGACAATAGTATATAAACTACAAAGCACAATATAATTTAGTCCAATTTGGTAGACTTATTGTTGCTTATTCATCAATATTGAGAAATGTTTTACCTTTATGGAAACGTTCAGCTGCCAGTCTTTTTACTGAAAAGCTCAAGTATTTGAAACTGAAAATTAAAGATGTGTATGAAAAATCACTTATACTACAAATATTCACCATTTCTTGTGAAATTTGATACTCTGATGAAATAAAAGTTTCAAGCACAAAATGAACTGAAAATCCCATTACCTAAATCCTTTTGACTCTCTGAATACCTTAAACTGAGATCTAATTTCGTTCCTGCCACCGTGTAGTATATTTATCTAAGGATTTCTAATTTATTTTTAAGCTATTATTTAAAATCTACAGAAGGATACAAAAGATAACAACAAATTCACCCTCTAGCTCTATCAGATTCGAGTTTTGTATCATAGTTGCTTCAGATTAATATTAATTCATATTAATTCATATTCACATGATATTATTAAGAAATATTGCAAAACAAGTTAAAACTCCTTGTGTATCCTTCTTCAATCTCTTTCTGTTTTTTGTGTGCTTAGAGCTAGCAAACATTCTGACAATATATGATTCTCACAAATATATTTTTACCACATATCTATATGTCTACGAGCAATGTGTAGTATGTTTTGTAAGTATTCATACATTTTATAAATAATAAAATCATTTAAAAAATTCTTCCGAGGCTTTACTTATTGTCCAGTATTGTAGGTACTATTTTTACCTTTATATTTATGCACCTATGCACATACACACAGAATTTATTCATGTTAACTATTTTCTGATATTCCATTGGTGACATGTTTCAAAACTGATTTATTTATTCTCCAGCTCATAAGCATTTATTTAGTTTCCAATTTTTTACTGCTGCAAAATGGCTATACTTCCAGGACTCCTTTTGCACATGCACAGTGTTTCTATAGGGCAGGCACCACGTAAAGATCCAAAGTTCATTTTGCCCTCAAGAGTCAATCAAAATCTGCTAACCTGCTACTTAATTTCTGTTTTGGCTTACTAAAACATAAGTAGTTAAATTCTGACCTCAATATAATTCCTCTCAATTTGTTTATAAACAACTACGCGTTCTCATAGGTGATGTCTTATCTTGTCAGCAAAACACTACAATAACACAAATAAGGCACATAGTTTAGCAATATGAATTACACCTGAAAATTTACATTTCTGGTATATCTAGTTCTTGAAATTACTCAGTTTTGTGAGTGGGTGATATTCTGAATTGATGTAACCATCTTTGATGTAACTTAAAATAAAAGGGCCCTTCCATGCTTTATTCATTTATTTATTTATTTTTGAAATTCAGTTAAATTCTAGAGGTTTTTTTTCTTTTTTTTAAGTGATAGGATCTCACTCTGTAGCCCAGGCTGCAGTAGTGATGCAATTATAGCTCACTGTAACCTCAAATTCCTGGGCTCAAGCAATCTTCCCATTTTAGTCTTGTAGTTAGCTGGGACTACAGATGCTGCCACCATGCCCAACTAATTTGTTTTTTATTTTTTGTAGAGATGGGGGTCTTGCTTTGTTGCCCAGGCTGGTCTTGAACTCCTGGCCTCAAGAAATCCTCCCACCTTGGCCTCCAAAAGTGCTTGGATTACAGGAGTGAGACACAGCACCCAGCCAAATTCTTGGGTATTTAATGGTCAATGAGATGTGTTGATATATCCCTTCCCTTTCATATCCTCAGTTCTTATTAACACTTGCTCTTTAACCTCGTCAAAAATCTCCAATTTATTGATTTTTTTCCCTCTCACAAGGCCAAAGAGCTTCTTCACCTTTATTTCCCTACTGGAACATCACAGCAGATGATCATGCAAACTGCATAATTAGTTTGCACATTGTTTTCATCCCTTTTTTACACAAAATATCTAATCTTAGAATTATATACAATTAATCCTTTCTGGTATATCTAGTTCCTGAAAATCACTCAGTATTGTGAATGGGTGATATTCTGAATTGGTGTTTCTAACCTTAGATTGCACTTCAGTGCTGCATATCAATTGTTTTTCTTGCCTGTTATCTATAATTCTTTCTCACAAATTTTCTTCTTAGGCTAACCTCCTACTTTTCACCCTCAGAAAATTGTCATGTCTTATATATTAAGAGATGTAAAATCTACATTATATTTTAACAGAATATAATGGGAAGTTTCCAATTTATCTGTATCACAGCCATAATTCCTCCGCTTCAGGCTCAGGGGATAAGACTGCCACACCTTTACGCTTTGTCTTAAACACTCTCATCTCTTACACCATATTTGGTAATTTAGCTCTCCACTAATGTCTTATATATTCCAATCTTTATTTGACCACAACAGAATACCATGTAAGTTTCAACAGTTATACATCACTTATTGTCTAAGCATCAAACTTTTAGCATGATAGAAAAGCCCTAACCCCCACAACTACTTCTATCTTTATAATTTTATCTTCCCCTAATTCTTGCCTTTTTGTTTATTCTTTTTTAATCTTCTATTAAAA
>NW_012150774.1:233994-239787 GCF_000956105.1 Propithecus coquereli
TTTGGTGAATTTAATTCATAATATTAAGCAGAATAATTTTTAAGAAGTATATTTATTATATGCTTATTAAATTCCATTTACGTCATGGGTCATGCCAGAAAAAGTCTTATAGAATTCTTTATATTTAAATGAAAAAGGATATAAGGCAGAATGTCAATTTTGCCACCTCAAAATTCATAAATTAGAAATACTTTAAGATCATACAAAACAGCTATGGTAATCCTCCTTTATCTAGACATAAAAATGACTATAAAGGGAATAAAGAAAAAGAGAAAGTGTTGAAGAATAATTATGCATTCCTTTTTTCTCACTAATCAAAAAAATTAATACACATGTATTTCTCACTAATTAAACTATATCAAACATCAAACTTTGAAGCTACAACTTTAGAAAAATTCTTTAAGAAGACAGTATCTTGTAGTTTTGAGTTTATGGAAGAATTTAAACAAGAAAACTTGTACAAATTGTTGCTATGCATTTCCAATTGCTTTCAGGAGTTAGGTAAAGGATTTTTTTTTTTAATTGCCAATGCTTTGAGTCCTATGTATAAAGCTTTGAGTAAAACATACATTACTGACAGACTTTCCTAAATTTTAATCTGTTGAGAATTTAAACACTGATATTAAGTGTGCTACTTTGTGTCTTGTACATCATAAATTTATACTTCATTCTGGGGCGGTGGTATTCAACTTTGACTAAATATTTAGTCAAACCAGCAGCCATTTGGTATTTGGCCAAAAAGTATAGTTGGCATACTTTAGATATATTCAGGAATGGAATTTTACAAGATATTGTCAAATTACTCTCCTAGGTGACTTTATCAATTTACATTCGCTAAAGTTTAAAAGAGTTTCAATTTATGCAAATTGTCATCAGCACTTGATGTTGTACAGCTTGTTAATTTTTATCTACTTTATAAGGGTATACCAGCATATTATTTTGCTTTTACTTTTCATTTCTTAATTTCTACTAAGTTAAGCATTTTTTCTTATGCTTATTGGCTGCTGAAGTTTCCTCTCCTATGAAATTGTCTTTTGCCCATATTTTTCTTTCAGGCTACTTACTTTCCTTACTGACTTCTAGGATTCTTTTCTATAGAGTGTATGTTTTACTGTTATATAAATATCTCCTTCTAAAATGTCTCATTTTTGTTTACAGTGTGTTTTGCTATAGAGAGTTTTTTGTTTGTTTGATGATTAATGACCAGGATTTGGTCAGGAAAACAGAAGCCACTTATATATTGTGAGTAGCTAAGATTCAATACAAGAAATTAGAGGCTTTGACAATTTTGGAAATACACAGGGAGTGAAAGTCAGAAAATCACTGCTGGCTTTCAGGAAATTCAAGGACTCAGGAAAGCTGCTGCCACATACAACCACCTGCTAGGATCACATTCCTGCCTGCAGCTGCTGGTGGAAAATCAAGTCTTCCTCATGGGTCTCACCTTTCAGTTATCATGGGACTGCCTTTAATTGGCAGAATCTAAGCAGAGATCTTTGTTGGCAAGAGAGTTTGAAAAATGTAGTTGCCAGGATTCTAGTTTCTATACTTCAAGGAAGTGCTTAGAAGGGCAGAAACATTACTGACTTATTGACAGATTTTTGCTTGTAAACCTTGTTTTGGAAATCTTCCATCTTAAAGACACAAATATTTTAGGCCACATTTTTTTTCCCTAAACATCTTAAAGTTTTCATATTCACAAATAGGTATTCAAACTGCCACACATTAATTTTATGTAATGTGTAAATTAGTATATACCCTAGATATATAAGTTCAAATTTACAAAGCTTCTTTGATGTGAAGACTATGAAACAAATAATGACACCTGTTGTTCTATATGAAGAAATTTTATTCAATTTTGTCTATGTAAATGACAAATACATCGAATTTAATTAAGAAATCTTTCTTCAGTATTTTAGTTAGAATACCTTGTGCTATATGATGTAACATTTATCAATATTGCCTTTATTGCCTGGGTTAATTTCAAAATTTAAAGAATAAAGGAAATACCAGATATATCTGTTAATGAGTTTATAGGACATAGAACCCACATAAAGTAGTTTCATTGCTTCCTTGTAATTTAGTGATTTTCTACTGGCATTTGCATTAAATAAATTATATAGTAAGAATATAGTTAGAGTTTATAGGTCATCTCATTATTTTTCATGGTTAACATTGCCAGCAACACAGTGGTAACTAAATTAAAGAGTTTAAATAGGGTAATTTATCGTGTATTTATAAGGCTAGTACACAAGAAAAGGCATCACAAATTAGCTAATGCTCATCTTTAATTTGAATATAAAATTTGAAACAGCCATGGTCTGTGTAGATTATTGAATTAGTTTAAGCAATAAAACTGGAAGGGTTCAAATACATTTAAAGTTTTCCCTTTGGATAATGGACATTTTTCCAGTGGATTTTCTAGTAAATTAAATGTGCAGAGGAGATAAGAAAAGAATATCTGAGCCCAGAGGCACAGCCTAATTGCTGGGCAACATGGATATTTACCAAGTTCAGCTTTTGATAAGAAAACACTGTAATCCATCAAAAAGGTGCAAGTTTGCTCTGTAATGGATAATTGTTAAAAATACTCAATTTCTTTTTACAGAATGAAAGTTGAGTAACTAAAAATGAGCTAAAAGAATCTGTAATGAAACATATCTTTAAGAAATAGAGTTAAGAGACTTCGTGAACAACATGGGAGATACTAGGACTAAGTCATTCCCTGATAGAAAATTTGATCGATAAAAAAAATTCAGATTCTCAAGCATAAAAGGACAAAAGTTTCTTAGTGGAGAATCGCCTTAATATTAAAAGTTGTATTACATTTACACGGACAGTTTAAAAAAATATTAAATCCATGGAATTTTAAATATAAAATATCCAAAACTTGGGTTGGGAGATGGTATAGCATAGTGGTTAAAAACATGAGTTCTAGAGGCAGAGACTCTCAGTTTAATGTCCAAGTGTTCACCCATTAGCTATGTGTCCTTGGAAGTAAGGTATCTTTTCCAAGCTTTATATTTCTTCCTTTTCTCACTGGAGATAAAAAGAGTACCTCTTTCATAGGGTTAGAGCTTATACCTAATAGGTGATAGATAAATATCAGTTACTATTATGTTTAGCTCTTATACTTAATGTTACGATAATGTTAAAGGTCTCTACATGTTTTTTAAATAAAATCCAAGCCCCACACGGTAGTCCACATAGCCCCTGCCTGGTTTCCAACTTTATCTCTCTTTCTGTCCCATTCTACTTGCTCCCTCAGCCCCAGACATACAACTCAAGCTCAGGCTGCTTTTAGGCCTTTGCACTTGCTAGTCTTTCTGCTTAGAATCTTCAGTCCCCAGATCTGTATGTGGTTGTCCTTCTTTATCATTCAGTTGTCAGCTAAGGTGAACCTCCTCTGAGATGGAGTTTCTGAACAAATTAGCTACAGGAGTCCCATCTGCTGTGTGCTACCTATTCCATTGCCCTGTTTTAAATTATTTCTAAATGTAGTGCTCTTTTGTTCATAAGTTTTTCTTCTCCCTTGCCCTACTAAAAAGTTATTTGCTTATGAGCAGAAACTTTGTCTTATTCAGTGTTCTCTTCATCCTTGGAGTATATAGCATTTCACTGAGAAAAGATAAAATTTAAACCTATGACCAGATGAATAATTTCAATAATAAATAAGTTACTAAGTTCCAGTAAAGGAATAAAAGGGAAGATATGCCAGGTGACCAAATAGAAATGATGTCTCTACATCTTAGTTTTTAAAGAGAGAGAGACTAAAATATACACTCAGATTTAGAAATGCATTCTTGATATGTATGTTGAGAGGCTGAAGAGAGTTTGATCAGAGAATCCTATTGAGTTTTGCTGAATTCCGTTACAGTGTTATCCAGAGCAGAGTGCTATTTTAGGAAGGATACTGTATTATGATCTTAATTTCTGATCCATTCTCCCAACTACAGAGGAAAATGGTAATTTTCTCTCACCTTAATCCCTTGTACCCTCTAGGAAAGACAGCTATGCCTTTATCGGTTCCTCTGCAAGGGGAAAGTAATGACTAATTTGCATTGTGTAAAGCACTTGAAAATGCACACCATTTAGACACTTATTTGGGGCCAGTTTCAGATTTCTCAAGAGTGAGACTAACTGATAGCCATTGCTTTGAGAAGAACAAGGAATAGTAACTTGACCCAAAGAGGGAGTTGGATTCTGGGAGCTTGGAGGAATGGAAAAGTGATGAGATTCCCTAATGATGATCAAGGTCTGATTAAGCTTATCTCACAGATGTTTTATATTCAAGCAGCATAGCTGTCCATACTTTAATTGTCTAATCAAACTAAAGCTGACTGAGAAAATTCTTTGAGGAAAGGAGGATATCACTCCAAAAAGACTAAATGAGATTTTTCTTGATAACTCTAAAGAAGAAGACCAAAGACATTTAATTTGTTTTAGAAAAATAAAGCAATGAGAAATTTTCTCCCTTCAAGTATGGCATACGATTTCCATATTAGGTATAAATACAATTTTATTTATTGGTGGAAGAAATTAAGAGAAGCTCATGGTTTTCTTAGTACAGCAGAGCTAAAACTATTAATGATGGGTGAGCCAAATGATTTTACTTTCTAAGCACCCAAGAGTCTCTGGGCTTTTATGACACTATTAGTCATGGAAGTATATATTAACGCAATATCTTTGAACTTATTATTTTTTGGAATATCTGTAACAGCTGTAAATTTTAGAAAACTTAGCAAGTTTTCTTCTCAAGAACTCTTCTTTCTTGCTAACAAAATCCTGATTTTGTTTCCAGTTATAATCTAACCACATCAGGTAGTATATCACGATGGTCTAAAGCTAAACCAATGATTTAGTCTGCCACATACTTAATTTTATAGCTTGCCTTGCTGGAAAATTAAGACATAACCACATAGCACAGTTTTGGACAAAGAGAGATAAAGGGATGTCTAATAGTGGCTCCTTGGAAAGATTCTGTATTCCTATTAAAAGGGGTATATGTGGTTGGTACTACCCATTTCTCCTTTCTTCTTACTTTGAACATGCCCAGAGTGACAGTAGCCAACTCATTGACTATGTCAAGTAATTGAATCAAGACCTGCCTACTTTATCTCTCTTCACTTCTTTTTATATGAATGAAATAAATCCTGATTGTTTAAGCCAAAGTTGGATTTTTTTGTTACTTGAAGCCAAAAGCAAAATCTCAGTCACTGTTTCCACTAGTCCATTTGCTATATTTATCAATTATATAACAAATAGACTGATAAGACAGTGAAATAAAGTGTATTTTAAAAGCCTGTTCTAAAATATTTCTTCATTTTATCTCAGGCTAATGTAATTATGTCTACCTAAAACTGAAAATAATCAGACAGTAAAATGAATAATGGGATAGAGTATGACTATCATTAGATAGGGCAGGTGTCATTCACAGAATACAACTTAGAAAACAGTTGTTGATTCACAAAATTGTAGGATCATTTACTGACCTTATGACAGCTAGAGACACCTTGAAAATAGGCTATAAACATTTTAGTTCTAGATCTGAAGCTGAAATAGTTTATTCTATTTACAGACACACATATCTCCTTTTTAAAAAATTGATTTTATAATCTTTTCCCGATTCTATAGCTTCCAATCTTCATAAACACACACATCCTATAATAAACAACTAGAGTCATTAAGAAAGGAAGAATGGGCCGGGCGCGGTGGCTCACGCCTGTAATCCTAGCTCTCTGGGAGGCTGAGGCTGGCAGATTGTTTGAGCTCAGGAGTTCGAAACCAGCCTGA
>NW_012150774.1:240752-243311 GCF_000956105.1 Propithecus coquereli
ATGTCTTCACAATTGATAACTTGATTCAAATTCCCTTTAAGATCCCATGAAATGACTTTTGAATCAATAATTTTTTTAACTTCCTAGTTTCTATAATAGTTTCCATTCATCTGACTTCTTGAGAAAATTTATATGGGTCAGTAGATGTTCTCAGATATTCTAGCAGTAAACATTTCTGAATATTGCTACTTAACTTATTTTGTTATACAGTATTAATGAGTACTCTGAACTTCCAAGAAATAATTTGATCTGATACATTATAAATTTACTAAACACAGCCAGTAACACCTGTCTTATGAGCACTTTACATTCCTAGTACAGTGTCTTAAACAGAGTAGAAACTCAATAAATATATCATTTGAATACAATTTATTGTTCCTTGATGTAATTAGTCTGTTATATTATTCTTATATTATGGTACTGATAAAATAAATTCATTTAATTCATATAATAATTGATGTAACCCACATAACTATGGTTCTCATTATGTAAACTTCTATTTATTTAATTGTCAAAATATCTGGCTTTAGTATAATAAAATAGGTCTCTTTGAATTTATTCATATGAAAGCACAACAAACTGAAAGCTTTAGCTACTTTTTAGTGTGAAATTACCTGAAACCGTCCAGTTATCATTAATGACTGACCAACGATAATCACTGAATAGGAACTGTGTGCATTTTGCAATTACAGATGGGAGCCCAAACAATGAATTTCCATTTCACAAAAATCTTAATTGTATTTCATAATATTGGATGGAGAGAATCCCGCTATTTAAAAAATATGTAAATAAAAAAGCCCAAAGTCACAGATTACTTAACCTCTTTGTACCTTAGTTGTTTCAATTGTAAAATGGCAATAGCATTTTACAGAATACCTGTAACTTATGTGAGTTGTTGTTAGGGTGAAATAAAATTATATATATAGTAGGGAGTTATAAACTGCACATTGATTATAAAAATGTTGGATATTGCTTCATCTGGTGTATTGTAATCATTTAATAGACGTTCAGTATCAGTGTTTTACCATTTTATTCTTCCAAAATACTTACTGGTATAGACAAGTTGAAAGCCTTCATCTGTCCCTTCAGAATCGGAATTAAATTCTAGCCAGAGCTGATTTGAAGTACTACTAAGTGTCAGTCCTCGCATAGATGCACCGGTAAAAGCACCTAGTAGATGAGTCGTTTTATCTTTTCCATCATAAATCTGCAAAATATATTTATAAATAATATGTAAATGTACCAATAATAACCAATTTGGAACATGCATTTATATCTATGAAGAAGAGGAAATTATTATACTCTTTGTAAATTATTAATTCTACATAAATTTTACTCAGTACATTTCCCAAAGACAATTAAATATATTAGTTCCTACAAATATCAGGTTAAGAAAGTTATAGTCCACACAGATGATTTTAAGATTTCAAGCTTAGTAAACTCTTAAGTATAATAACACTCAAATCATGTTACATAACTTTTATTCTTATTATAAAAATAATTCTTTTTTATGACAGACCATTTAAACTTCAGAATACCTACATAAAAATTGATTCACAAGGATGGTTGTTTGGTTAGTTGTTTTTCTGCAATTTACTCAAGGGGACCAAACATTTGCTTTTCCAATAACATGACTAATATAAACTATATTTACATGGAAAGGGGGCCAAGATGGTGGACTAGAAGTAGCCTGCACATGCGCTCTCTGGGAGAGGATTGAAAACTGCAAGTAGATGCTCACCTACAGATGGACTTTGTTACAGAGAGCATTGTAGGCGATTAGAGAACCAATGGGAGACACTCAGAGCAAAGGAGACGGGAATGGGGAGTTCCACCCGCCAAGATGGGAAGGTACCTGGGGAAGACCCCTACACATGGACAAGGGGTAAAGGAGAGAGCCCCAGGGCCCCGCACATTCCGCACAGACACGGCAACTCAAGCTGGGAGGGGGTGGGAGTAGCACCATGGCGGGTCTCCCTGCTGATCAGGGAACTGCCTAGAGTCTGTTTAGTGAAGTTGCATTGGAGAGGGGGCTCAGCAGGGACCCAGTAGTCTCGGTTCCTAGTTTGCCTCAGCTGACCCACTATGACCTCTCAGGTCTGGAGCCCTGAACTACACAGGATCAGCTTCACTGCAGCTGATCCAACATCACCCCTTGCCAGACTAGAGAAGCAGCAGGGAGAGCAGATGCATTCTCACACCTGTGAATGAGAGTCAGGCTTCCCACATCCTTCCCAAGGGACCCGAGAAAAGCTCGAAGGATCCCACAGTAGAAGCCTCGGGGGACCTGTGTGGGAAGAGAGCCCCAGCCATCCAGTGGCCCAGACAAAATTAACTTGATCATAGGTGGATTTGTATAGTAATGATCAAGTCAATAATATTTAACTCGTAACTAAAATCCTTCAAATGTATTCAAATATGTGAAAATATAAAGTCAACAAGGCAAAATAAAGCAATGAAACCAAAGACAAACTACTTTTAAAGTATGAATGTAAGCACATAAATAAGAAAACAAAACAAAGTGTGCTTTTTGTTCGAAAGTAAATTTAGAGTACAAAT
>NW_012150774.1:254811-257291 GCF_000956105.1 Propithecus coquereli
GTGTATTTGCAAAGGTTGGAATAAATTTGTTCAATTGATTGAGTAGATATGTTTGAGTAGATATCTAATAATATACCACCAAATATGACTCTGAACTTTTAAAGCTATATTTGCACAAAATAGCATAGCAAAGGGGGAAATATTTAAAATTACCTCTGTCATGTAAAAATATATTCACTTTTCTTAGATTAGAAATAATAAAAATTGAAATTAAATGGAAAAGAAATATGTTTCTCTTGCTTTACATAGAAAGTAGCTGGAATTATTTAGTAAATTTGTTTTTTCTAGAAGAAAAAAATATTATATGACAAGGATTGTTCCTTGGTGCTGGAGTTAAAGTGGAGTCAAACAGGGAGAGTTTCTTCTGTATAATAGCATACATTCTACTGGGGAAGACAAAGAGTAAAGAAATAAACCATGCATATATAATATGTCAGGTTGTGATTAGAGCTATGAAAAGGAATAAATCAGATTAATGATACGGAGAGAGATGGTGGAGGGGAGTTTTACTAATTTATATAGGAGTTTCAATTGAAGACTCTCTGATAAGATGACATTTGAGCAGAACTCTGAAGGAAAAATGAAGGCTAGAACCATGCGGATATAGTAAGGAAGAACATTCAAGCAGAAGAAATAACCTAAGCAAAAGGTATGGGATTAGAGCATGCATGGTGTATTTGAAGAACAGAAATGAGGCTATTATGCCTGGAGTAGAGTGAGCTAGAGGAAAAGTGGCAGGAGAAAAAGTCAGAGACATTAAAATTAGACCAAATCACAGGGTCATCTAAGCCATGGTAAGGGCTTCAGATTGTATTTATTATAATACGATAAGAAACATAAAAAAGTTTTGAGCCAAAAAATAACAAAAATGGGTCACTTTGGTTGTTGGACTGGAAATAGCCCGTAGGGTGTGCTATGGTCTCCATGTTTATGTTCCCTCCTGCCCCCGCAAAATTCACATGTTAAAATCTCAGCCCCCAAGGAGATGGTATTAGGGAGTATTATAAGGTGATTGGTCATGAAAGCAGATATCTCATAAATGGAATTAATGCCCTTGGAAATGAGACTCCAAAGACCTCATTTGCCCCTTCCACCATGTGAGGTAACAGTGTAAAAATGGCAGCTTTGTGGAAGGGGGCCCTTATCAGATACGGAATATGCTAGTGCCTTAATCTTGAACTTACCAGCCTCCAGAAATTGTGAGAAATAAATGTCTGTTGTTTATAAGCCATTCAGTCTATGATATTCTATTATAACAGTATGAATGGACTTAGCCATGGTTAAAGCAGGGTGACCACTTGAAAACAATGTCAGTAATCAAAATGAGAAATGATGATAGTTTAGACTAAGGAATTTATAGGAGTGAGAAGTGATTGATTCTATAAATATTTTGAAGGAAAGAACCACAGAATTTGCAGATAGACTCTATGTAAAGTGTCAAAGAAAAACGGAAGAAAGGATGAAATCAACTTCATCCTTGAGAACTGGTTTCTATTTACTAAAATGGAGAAAAATGAGGAGAAGGGAGATGTATGATTTGGATAGGTGAACTTCTAAATGCCCATTACTCATACAAGCGGAAATAGTGAGTAGATCACTTAGATAGAATCTGGATTTCAACATAGGTCAGAGCAGATTTTGTATAGGTTGTGTTGCTCTGTTAATGTATTTTAAGGCATATATGTTTCAAAGTTTATTCTTAAAAATGTGAACATTAAAGGTTTTTAAACAAAACACAGTTCATATGTCTTTTCATGTTTCTTAAAGTTGCAGTGTAAAGTAAAATCTAAACCTACCTATGGCATGTCTTTAAAGTTTTCAAAAAAATGTAAGTGGCATCCAAGAAAATTGTTACTTAACCCACTCGTATTCCTATATGTAAACATTAATAATTGAAGGCATCCATAGTGCAAAAGTATCCTACATAATAATGGATAGAAGGAAGAACCTATTCTACATATTTGTCCTATCACCATTATAAAAACACACAATTAGCCAAGGTTTTTCATAGAAACAAGGAGAAAGATTAAAATACCCATTAAGTAAGCAAATGGAAAAATAATATGTTCTTAAATAATCATTCTGTTCCATTTTTGTTCAATTCAAAAAAAAAAAAGAATAACATCTATTGGATGTTGGGCAGGGGGGAGGGAGGAGGGGAAGGAGGGAGGAGGGGACGGATATTTGCATACACAAAGAGTGCAATGCGCACCACCCAAAGGATGGACATATTTGAAACTCGGACTTGGGGGGGAGGGAGGGGGCAAGGGCAACATACGTAGCCTAAACATCTGTACCCCCATAATATGCTGAAATAAAAAAAAAAATATATGAGGTGAAATTTCCTTTCCAGTTTCAACTTTAAGCTAGAATTGGCATTGGAATTATTTATTTATTTATTTATTGCTGCCTTCTCATGGCTAGAAAATGTTCTGTCTGCCCAAGGAGGATTTCTTGGATATTGCTTAAAATTATTTATC
>NW_012150774.1:257341-260740 GCF_000956105.1 Propithecus coquereli
CCATTTCTACTTAAGTCTGTATAATAAACAAAACAATAAATCAAGCCAAGATTTGTAGTGTTTGCCAATTTCTGTGGTATAAATACCCTCTATGGCCAATATCAGTCTATCAATGTAATATCATTGAATGTGGAGTTGGGATGTAGTATTCATGATGTGCCTCTACACATCTCTATCCCTACTATTTCTAACATAAATAACCTCAAAAGCACAAATAATAAGAAAAATAGTAAAGTAGTTAGAAAAAGTAGTGAAAAAAAATTCCACTTATTGCTTATGTTTTTCATATAATTTAAGTCAATTTAATTACAATCTAATTGTAATGTCATTTAATGTTTAGCAATGGCTATGTTCAACAACCAGCTCTCAAAATTACTGAAAATTTAACAATAGGCTCTCACAAGCAGTACTCTCAAAGACTCGCACATAGATGGTAAAGAGACATGAAAATAATACATTTTAGAAAAAAACAACTGGTTACTAACTTTCTTATATCTCTAAAAGAATGTTATTAATCAAGTCCCTCAAATATATAATTTTCCGTTAATGTGACATCATTTCTTCTACCCGTTTCTCCCCTAGACTCTCAAAACCAATTTTGAGTTATTTTACTGGCTCCTCTCCATAATCATCCATTTAGTCTACATATTGCATAAGAAATAAGTTTTTAAACTACACAATGCCAACTGTGGTAAAAAGATTGCCTTAAATTTTGTCACTGCTCCATTCTTTTATGTAAACATGCTTATTCTTTATTTGAAAATAACAACAAACATAGCAACAATGAAAACAGAAATAGTATTTCTAATTGGTATTCAGTTTCCAGCCTATCAGGCTGACAATGGGAACTATTTATTGTTGATTGCTTAGTGACTATATAATAACAAACCTCTCCTATACATGTTAATTGAAAGAATTAATTAGATTACATATTACAAGTGAGGGTGAGAGAAGAGGTTTAATATTCCTGCCATATCCTACACCTATTGAAAAGAATAAAAGAATATATTCTCATCTGATCCCAAAGAAACTAGACAACAGTCCCTAGATGACTTCAGAAGAGAATAAATGAGTTAGGTTTTGATTTAAGTCTCTACGACAGGATCTTGCATCTTACCCATTTTGGGTGGCATAATGACAGAACCCAAAGAGTTGGACAGTGGAGGGAACATGTACCTGGCTTTCTATATGGAAGTTAGCAAAACCTGTAGAAATTTACATGCTTGCAGAAAAGAGATAGAAAAGAAATAGCTATGTGTGGTTGGTGAGGCAATTGGGACTGAGCCAGACAAATGGAATTCTGATGTAACTCAGAATCATATACAAAGTAACTAAAAAGTGCTTGTCATCATGAGGTTGAGAGCAGAGCAGAATATATTACCAAGAGATGGAGGATGCAAAGAGATTTTTCAGTTGAGATAGCTAGGACTTGGTAGTGTATGGCCAATTGCACTGATGACTGTAGACCTAGCAGGAAAAGAGAAAGCTCAGAGGCTACTGACACAAACAGACGATGCCCTAGGACAATATGCACTTTTCATTCTTGACATTTTTTTTTCCCACTGCCCTCATTCTTGACATTTTGATGTCTTGATGCCAAAGTATGTGGCAGACCTTGAATTGGCAAATGCAGAATTGACTGTTCATTCTAAATTGACCTAGATCTATTTTCCCACTGCCCAGTGGAAAAAAGGTTGAAGATAAAAATTAGGTTATTTATAGAAAAATCTTAGTAGCCAATATTTCTTGAAAATTTTGATTCAGCCTCTGAAATGTATTCCTACTACACTACAATTCACTGAGCACTTCCAGAGGCAGGCACTGTGCTAAGTGTTTTATAAGTATCATTTAATTTTAAAACATCATCTAGTTTAGTCATTATAACAATCCTGAATGTAGGTTTTTCTTATTATCAGAATGTTTCGAGTGAGGAAACTGAGGTTTAGAAATATTGAGTAAGTTTTCAAAAATTGTGTAACTATTAAGTGACAGGTTTAGGATTTCAACCTAGGTCTACCTGACTCTAAATCTCATTTTTAAAACAAAATAAGTTTTTGGAAGAATGATCCAGAGCACAGTGTATTTGCAAAGGTTGGAATAAATTTGTTCAATTGATTGAGTAGATATGTTTGAGTAGATATCTAATAATATACCACCAAATATGACTCTGAACTTTTAAAGCTATATTTGCACAAAATAGCATAGCAAAGGGGGAAATATTTAAAATTACCTCTGTCATGTAAAAATATATTCACTTTTCTTAGATTAGAAATAATAAAAATTGAAATTAAATGGAAAAGAAATATGTTTCTCTTGCTTTACATAGAAAGTAGCTGGAATTATTTAGTAAATTTGTTTTTTCTAGAAGAAAAAAATATTATATGACAAGGATTGTTCCTTGGTGCTGGAGTTAAAGTGGAGTCAAACAGGGAGAGTTTCTTCTGTATAATAGCATACATTCTACTGGGGAAGACAAAGAGTAAAGAAATAAACCATGCATATATAATATGTCAGGTTGTGATTAGAGCTATGAAAAGGAATAAATCAGATTAATGATACGGAGAGAGATGGTGGAGGGGAGTTTTACTAATTTATATAGGAGTTTCAATTGAAGACTCTCTGATAAGATGACATTTGAGCAGAACTCTGAAGGAAAAATGAAGGCTAGAACCATGCGGATATAGTAAGGAAGAACATTCAAGCAGAAGAAATAACCTAAGCAAAAGGTATGGGATTAGAGCATGCATGGTGTATTTGAAGAACAGAAATGAGGCTATTATGCCTGGAGTAGAGTGAGCTAGAGGAAAAGTGGCAGGAGAAAAAGTCAGAGACATTAAAATTAGACCAAATCACAGGGTCATCTAAGCCATGGTAAGGGCTTCAGATTGTATTTATTATAATACGATAAGAAACATAAAAAAGTTTTGAGCCAAAAAATAACAAAAATGGGTCACTTTGGTTGTTGGACTGGAAATAGCCCGTAGGGTGTGCTATGGTCTCCATGTTTATGTTCCCTCCTGCCCCCGCAAAATTCACATGTTAAAATCTCAGCCCCCAAGGAGATGGTATTAGGGAGTATTATAAGGTGATTGGTCATGAAAGCAGATATCTCATAAATGGAATTAATGCCCTTGGAAATGAGACTCCAAAGACCTCATTTGCCCCTTCCACCATGTGAGGTAACAGTGTAAAAATGGCAGCTTTGTGGAAGGGGGCCCTTATCAGATACGGAATATGCTAGTGCCTTAATCTTGAACTTACCAGCCTCCAGAAATTGTGAGAAATAAATGTCTGTTGTTTATAAGCCATTCAGTCTATGATATTCTATTATAACAGTATGAATGGACTTAGCCATGGTTAAAGCAGGGTGACCACTTGAAAACAATGTCAGTAATCAAA
>NW_012150774.1:262665-263771 GCF_000956105.1 Propithecus coquereli
CAAAATACTTACATTGCAAACTACAAATCAGCAACTATGAAAATATTTATTTGCCAAAAATTTTATCTTTTAAAAGATAGGACATTTGATTATTTCAAATTTTTAAAATAAATCAATAATGTTTACAACAAATATCTATTATCAACTAAGTATGTCTTTTTCTTAATTTGTAGATACTGATTTATTAGGTTTATATATTCATTAAATTGATTTGTAGTTGTAAATGCAAGGAATTACTCATATAACATTCAGAGATAAATAAGTTACTTAATAGACATCACAATAAAAACAAAAATAAATCATCATGTTTCTTAAAAAAATAATCATTCATGGGTTAATCATGTTTTATATATAATATTTATTAGACAAAATATTTGGCACAAAAATGTTATTTTGGTATTATAGAAACATTAAAATGTGTGTATCATAAAATAAAAATTTACCTTTTATTATAAATAAGCATTGGAAACAGAACATTCTCTTTCAATGTAAATAATAATAGGAAAATGGGTATTAATATATAATTTGAAAGTATGAATGGTAGAATCAACTTATGGTTGATTATATATACATATACATATATGTGTGTGCAGATATTTATTTATTAATGTATGCTTAATGACTAAAATGATAAAAATATAAGTATGTTTGAGTTCACCTACCTTAAGAACATCTCCTTGTGCTAAATGAAATGTTCTGGCTGAAATATTGATGCCCTTTCCTGCTTGAACCTGAATACTATAAATGCATTCATGGTTGTTTTCATAGTTGAGGGGATAATTTGGAGAGAGCAAAATTCCTTCATTATTTGTTGCAGATGCACCACATTCAGCTGCAGGTAAAACAGAATAGTGAAGTACAGTTTAATAGAAAGCATTATCATTTTCAAGTAATGTCATGTATGGAAGTGTAATGCATTTTATTTTACCTAGAGCCTAACAGGAAAATGATATATAGAATGACTGTGTTGTAGATGATTTTTTCCCTTTTCAAATAACATATGGGAAGAAAGGACTATTGCCCATGGAGAGGATATGTGTATATAAATGGAAATATACAATAGTTTCAGGAATTTTTCCCTGCATAAAAAGATAGCATGGGAAAGA
>NW_012150774.1:269521-270204 GCF_000956105.1 Propithecus coquereli
GGCATTTGACAAGATTCAACTTTTTTTTGTGATAAAAAACTCTCAAATTCGATAATAAAAGGAATGTGCCTCCATACAATAAAGACCATATATTACAAGTCCACAGCTAATATCAAATACTGAGAAGTTGAAAGCTTTTCCTCTAAGATCAGGCAGAAAATAAGGATACCCACTCTCCCCACTCTATACAACATAGCACTGGATATCCTAGCCAGGACAATTAGGCAAAAGAAAGAAAGAAAAGCCATCTAAATCAGAAAGGAGAGTGTTAAATATTCTCTGTTCGTAGATGATATGATCTTATATATAGAAAACTCTAAAGATCCCACCAAAAAGCCCCATTAGAACTAATAAATAAAGTCAGTAAATTTGCAAGGTATAAAATTAACAAACAAAAATCAGTTGTGTTTCATGTACTAACAATGAACTGTTCAAACAAAACATTAAGAAAACAATCCTGTTCATAATAGCATCAAAAAGAATAAAACATTTAGGTATAAATTTAACCACGATGAAAGGCACACTGATAAAAGAAAATGAAGCCACAAATAAATTAAAAGATACTCTGTGTTCATGGATTAGAGGCAGATTAGAGGAATTAATATTGTTAAAATATTCGTACTTCCCAAATCAATATACAGATTCAACTCAACTCCTATCAAAATTTCAATGACATTTTTCAC
>NW_012150774.1:275129-277391 GCF_000956105.1 Propithecus coquereli
AGAATCTATTATTTTTGGACTTTTTAATAAAAGCCATTGTAACAGTGGTTAGGTGATACCTCATTGTGGTTTTAATTTGTATTTACCTGATGATTAGTGATGGTGAGCATTTTTTGCTTTGTTTATTGGCCATTTTTCTATCTCCTTTTGAAATCTTCTATTCATGCATTTTACCCACTTTTTGATGGGGTTGTTTGATGTTTTTCTTGCCGATTTGCTTGAGTTCTTTGTAGATTCTGGTTACTAGCCCTTTATCAGATGTACAGCTTGTGAGTATTTTCTCCCATTCGGTAGGTTGTCTATTTGCTCTGTTATTTCCTTGTCTGTGTGGAAGCTTTTAAATTTAATGAAGTCCCATTTATTTATTTTTGTTTTTGCTGTGATTGCCTTGAGGTCTTCTTCATAAATTCTTTGCCTAGACTGATATCTAGAAGAATTTTTCCAACATTGTCTTCTAGAATTCTTATGGTTTCATACACTACATTTAAGTTTTATTCATCTTGAATTAATTTTTGTGAGTGGTGAGAGATCCATATCCTGTTTTATTCTTCTGCATGTGGCTATTCCAATTTTCCCAACACTGTTTATTGTATAGGGATTCTTTTCCCCAGTGTATATTTTAGTCTACTTTGTCAAAGATCAGTTGGCTCTATGTGGATGGTTTTATATCTAAATTTTCTGTTCTGCTCCATTGGTCTATGTCTCTATTTTTGTACCGATAACATGCTATTTTGGTTACTATCCCCTTGCAGTATAGTTTGAAGTCTGGTAATGTGATGCTTCAGATTTTTTCTTTTTGCTTAAGATTGCTTTGGCTATTCTGGTTCTTTTCTGGTTGCAAACGAAACAGAATTATTTTTTCTAGATTTGTGAAATACGTTGTTGGTATTTTGATGGGGATTACATTGATCTGTAAATCACTTTGGGTAGTATGGACATTTTAACAAGTTGATTCTACTGATCCATAACCATGATATGTTTTTCCATTTGTTTGTATCATCTGCAATTTCTTTTCTCATTGTTTCGTAGTTCTCCTTGTAGAGATCTTTCACCTCCTGGGTTAAGTATATTCCTGGGTATTTTATTTTCTTTATAGCTATTGGGAATGGTATTGAGCTTTTGATTTGACTCTCAGCTTGACTATTATTGGTGTATAGGAATGCTGATGATTTGTGTACATTTATTTTGTACCCTGAGACTTTGCTGAATTCCAGGAGTCTCTTGGTGAAATTTTTGGGGTATTCTAGATATAAAATTATATCACCAGCAAAAAGCAATAGTTTGATCTCCTCTTTCCCAATATGGATGCCCTTAATTTCTTTCTCATGCTTGATTGCTCTGGCCAGGAATTTCAGCAATATGTTGAATAGAAGTGGTGATGATGGCATCCATCCTTGTCTTGTTCCAGTTTTTAGTGGGAATGTTTTCAGCTTTTTTCCATTCAGTATGAAGTTCACTGTGGGTTTGTCATATATGCCTTTCATAATTTTGAGAAATGTTCCTCATATGCCTAGTTTGTTGAGGGTTTTTAACATGAAAAGGTGAAGGATTTTGCTGAATGCTTTTTCTGCATCTATTGAGATGAAAATGACTAAGATCAGACCAGCACTCAGTGAAATCAAAAACAGAAAAATAATATAGAAGATCGAGGAAACAAAAAGGTGGTTCTTTGAAAAGATAAACAAAATTGGTAGACCTCTTGCTAGATTAACCAGAAATAGAAGAGAAAGGACCCTAATAAGCTCAATCAAAAATGAAAAAGGAAATACTACAACTGATATCACAGAAATACAAAATATCATCTGTGAATACTATGAAAATCTCTATGCACATAAACTCAAAAATGTAGAGAAAATGGACAAATTTCTGGAATCACACAACCTTCCATGACTCAATCAGCAAGAAATAGAATTCTGAACAGAACAATAACAAGCAATGAGATTGAAGCAGAAATAAAAAATCTTCCAACAAACAAAAAGACCTAGACCAGATGGATTCACAGCCAAATTTTAGCAGACCTATAAAGAACAGTTGGTACCCATACTGAAGAAATTATTACATAACATCAAAAAGGAGGGAATCTTCCCCAACTCATTCTATGAAGCCAGAATCACCTTGATATCAAAGCCAGGAAAGGACACTACAAAAAAAGAAAACTACAGACCAATATCCCTTATGAATGTAGATGCAAAAATCCTCAATAAAATACTAGCAAACTGAATTCAACAGCACATCAAAAAAATAATAATAATCCTCCATGAT
>NW_012150774.1:277441-277825 GCF_000956105.1 Propithecus coquereli
TGCTATACACATGGTTTGAGTGTTCTTTTAACATATTGTTACCTTAAAGTGTCTTAATTTTTCTTTTTCCTTTATCAATGTTTGCTATGTTCTGTTTTTCTTTCCCTCCTCCTATTTTCTCCCTTACTGTTATTATTATGATAGAAGTTTTTGGTTTTTTGTGTTGGTTTGCTTACTTGCTTAAATTTCTTCATAGAAAAAATGCTCTATAAAGCAAAAATTGAAAGGAAAAATCTGCTTCTTGTGGTAGACCACATATGTGGAGTTTCATTTTATATTAACTTTGAATCACACAAATTTGAAACAGCTTAATAATTGAAATATTAATAAAACCTCACTTTATATAAACATTTTTAATTTATGTAAATACTCCAATTAAAGATA
>NW_012150774.1:277875-279000 GCF_000956105.1 Propithecus coquereli
AAAAAAAGAAAACTACAGACCAATATCCCTTATGAATGTAGATGCAAAAATCCTCCATAAAATACTAGCAAACTGAATTCAACAGCACATCAAAAAAATAATAATAATCCTCCATGATCAAGTGGACTCCATCCCAGGTAGCAAGGATGGTTCAACATACATAAATCAATAAATATGATTCACCACACAAATGGAATGCCTTAATTACCATAATAGCAAACTCAACACTCCACTTTTGCTCCTGAGAGTTTATTCACATCTCAGAGGTTGAATGATCCTTTGAAGACATACATCCTCGGATCTCTATATGTTTGTCCCTTTGACAAGCCTTCATTCAGAACCCTTCAATGGCTTTCCATCTCATTCTGAGTAAAACGAAAGTCCTTGTAATCGCCCACAGAACCCTACATGATACACTCTATCTGTCCTCTTATCTCCCTGCCCTCACCCCACCCTATTATCCCTCTTACTCATTCCACTCCAGCTACACTGTGCTTTGCTCTACTCTACTCTACTCTACTTGGGTTCTGAGAAAAGGACTGTCAAAGGGACTAACATCTAGGGATCCTAGCATGTACATCTTTAAAGGATCATTCAGGCTCTGAGTTGAGAACAGACTCTGGAGAAGCAAAGGTGCTCACTATTACTTTGTTATTATCCTAATAGTCACTGTAGTTATAACTTACATTTTTTTTTATAAAAATGTCTTCCAAACATTCAAGTGCTCATAAAGTGGTGGTGATGTTATTGTCAGAAAAATAAAAATAAAACTTTAGAATGAAAGTTAGATGTGCTGACTTTCATTGAAAGTTACTAACAACCATAGTATGCTTTACTGTTATATTAGAACAGTCTAAAAAAAATTAGGAATAATGCTGAAATTCTTATAGAACCACTATTATCTAGATTTATGAATATTAAGAATGCTTTCCCCACTTCTTTACATTAATTACTATAGAAAATGCAAATATGATTTATGAGTTTGAATCATGAGGTCTTCAAAAACACACACTTGCATAAAACGTGACCTCTGTACAACTTTTAAATTTTACAGACTGTTAAAGTTTTAGTACTGTTCATGAATGACAAGCAAGTTGTTGATTAAGAGTAAATATTAGGAGCTTA
>NW_012150774.1:279050-279403 GCF_000956105.1 Propithecus coquereli
GAGAGCAGAAAGTTGGTTACCAGGAATGAGAAGTAGGGAAGATGGGGGGATGCTGGTCAAGGTGTACAAATTTACAGTTTTGAGATAAATAATTTTTGGAGAACTAATGCACAGCATGGGGACTATTGTTAATAATACTGTATTATATGCTTGAAATTTTCTAGGAGAGTACATCTTAAATATTCTCATGACACAAAAAGTAACCATGTGAGCTGATGAATATGTTAATTAGCATGATTGTGACAATCATTTGACAATGTGTATATATAATATACATATCAAAACGTCATGATATATTTAATACATCTTGAATAAATACAATTGTTATTTTTCAATTATACCTCAATAAATTT
>NW_012150774.1:282193-282457 GCF_000956105.1 Propithecus coquereli
CATCCTTCTTCATGGCTCAGTAGTATTTCATGATATACATATACCACATTTTGTTAATGCACTCACGAATTGATGGGCACTTGGGTTGATTCCACATCTTTGCAATAATGAATTGTGTTGCAATAACATTTGAGTGCAGGTGTAAAATATCTTCTTTTCCTTTGGGTAAATATCCAGTAGTAGGATTGCAGGATCAAATAGTATGTCTACTCTTAGTTCTTTGAGGAATCTCCATACTATTTTCCATAGAAGGTGTACTAATTT
>NW_012150774.1:292762-293583 GCF_000956105.1 Propithecus coquereli
CTATATAAATCTCTTTATTCTTTAATGCATTTCAGAACCCTTCACTTTGGCAACAACTTCTTGGTTTATCTCTCATCTAACATTCATAGTACAAATTTCTCAAGGGCTTGAGCTGTGAGAGATCCTGCCTTTCTCTAAAGTGTTTAATATGCTGAACATATAGCAGGTTTTAAAGTTTCTGCAGCTTCTCTCTAGATATCTCATTTTATTTGTCAACTTATGATTCCCAAATCTACATCTCTAATCTAGCTCTCTTAACCCAGCTCCAGATCTATATATCCTGCTTTCTAGCACACACCTCCAGATTTATACCCCTACAAGCAGCTCAAATTCCCAAGCAGAAAGTATTTAACCCATCCTCCCGTTCCACAGCCTTCTTCACCTTCTTTTTTCCCTGTCTCAGGGAACAGCAGCCAAATGACTTGTACTTCCACAAGTGTATTCCACTTTTATTTGACACTGGCCTTTTGCAGGTGCCCTTATCCTATTCATATATCATCCCCACACGCACATCAAACTTAAGCCTACTCATCCCTTTGTCTCAATTAGATATCATTTCCTCTGGGAAGTATCTCCTATTTAGAGCATTTATCACACTCTATTAAAATTGCCTGTTAATCTTGTCATATCTTCCTCAGACTATGAGCTCTTTGAAATCAAGAAACCTATCATTACCCTAAGGACACTATATCCTAATTGCCTAACATAGTGGTTGGTCCACAGTGGATATTATTGAGTGGATATTTAGTAAATTTGTATGAATTAAAAGTGTACTTTAAAATATTAACCATTAAATTGGGTTCTATATTCTTTTTAAACTA
>NW_012150774.1:295668-299561 GCF_000956105.1 Propithecus coquereli
AACTATAAAGACATTATTTACTAATAATTTGAATAACCATACTTTTTATCATTTTAAAGTTCTCTTGAATTATATATTTTGAGAAATTTAAAAAAATGTGTTTTGCAATGGCCAATGACCTATAACAAATTAAATTTTTTAAAGAAGTCTGTGTTTGCTGAATAAATTTTGAGTAAAACTGAAAAATAAACTCCCACTCACTCTTTTTTTAATCTTTAAATCATGCAAAACATATCATATCAAATTCTACCATAAAACACATGAACTTGAACTGTCAAGGACCCATGGTGTATGAGATTAATTTAGGAGCTTTGAACAATGACAGTATAGAATTTGACAAAAGTTGAACAAAGACGGGCTTTTGTTCCTGAGAGTTAACCTAGTGATGAAACCTGAGTACATTTCCTGAAATGCCCTTTTAAATGTCCATAGAAATAATCATGAAATTACTGAACCTGCAAATTTTAATTGAGAGTTTGTTGATTTTTCCAGATAGTTAAGATAGCACAGTAATTGGTACCTAGAGGCATGCAGAAAACTACCTTAACCCAAAGCAACAAGGTTCAAATAAAAAGTTTTTATAGTCACTTTGGACAAGATATAGAATATGCATATATTCTAAAATTTAACCAATAACGTAACTACTAATTGCAAAATTCATAATAGGCTGTAACCAAACATGGCTATTAAAGAAAGATACGAGTGTAACCTATATACTATAAACCATATGAAATAAGAATTCTCATATTCTGGAGCAGTGTTGTGGGCATGTGTCTATTGTCCCTAGGGATAATGGAGCTCCTAGAGCCAAAATATAACAAAGAAAGGAACAGTGAAAATGTGTCATTCTATTATATAAATTCCATGTGTACAAGAAAATATTTATATGAACTAAGCGTCAGTTGTATTTTCACTGGAAGGCTCTATCTAACAATTTATCTCTGGAATTGAGGGATGAAGATGTATCTGGTAAGCACTAAAAATCATACCTACTATGGTCTCGGTTCATCTTTGTGTATGACATAGGTTTTTTTATTGATATTCTTATTTTAAAGATATGGAAAGATGTTTAATGACATCAATTTATACAGCTCGAAAATGCCAGTGTTACATATAGTGTGTTCTTCCCACTGCACCTTGCTCTTACACTATAAAATAAATAAACTACAGGCATTTATTGAATGCTTGAATTCAGAATATTGCATTAACGAGTTATGGCATTGTCAAGTGGTCAAGCAGTCACTCACCAGCAATGCAATGGCTAATAAAACCAAAGGGTCACAACTGCAGCAAATGGATTGTCTTGCCACTCTTCCCTGGATTTGGCTGGTTAGGTGACAAGAAATGGATTCAGACGAATTTATTATTTACACAGACAGGGAACACAAGATCAGCATAATGTCAGTTTCCTGTATCCCTTGTCCCATTGGATGACACCAAACCAAAGAGGCCAGATGACAGATGGCATACAAAGAGGTATAAAAAGTGGTCCTCCCCAACCGCACTGGCAGCAGTAAGCATATATATCGAAGGAAAGAAAAGGTCACTCTGCCATTGAGAAAATAACTCTAAATTATAGCCAAGCAGTTTAAAAGGCTTATACAGAAGCCTGAAAATGTACCCTAAAAGGAGAGAGGGAGAAAGTCCTGTGTTCGCCTAAAAACAGGGAGATAAATGGGAAAAGGACTGATGGCAACTCCTCACCAGGCTGCTTATCTCCTTATATTCCAGAAGGAATCCTAGGACATTCTGCCAAGAATTGGTTCAGACTGCAGACAAGCCTCACCTGTGTTACCTATGTGGAAATGTGCAAAGTCATCAGGGTGCTCACTACATAGTGGAGCTGTTGATCTATAGGCCTATCTTTCTTGCAGAATTTGAGAGTAATGCATGTGCAAAATTTTCACAACAAAATAATATAGGTTATATATAGTTGGCAAAGAGTAGATTAACACTATTGTATGCAAACTTGATTGTCTATATCTCAGCACAAAGAATAAACAATATTGATTTAGAATTGTTTTCTTATTTAGGCAAAACATTAGCATCTATGCTATAATGAAAGCTGAATTATTTCATTTTTGTCAAATTAAAAAAAAAAATGAATTACGACTTCTTGAAACCTGCATACTTCTGGCCCAGGCCATTAGTAAAACAGAGTGGAGAAGAGCATGAATTAATGTTTAAAGCATAAGCAAAATCTTTGCAATTTGGAGTAGATTATGTGTAAATATGCCTAGGAGAAAACAACCTGCAATAGCTAAATATATTCAGGCTCATTTAATAAAGCATACAGCAGTTTCAAGTCTATAATTATCTCACTGAATAAAGAATCTCTATTTTTTTATGTGGTTCAAATGAACACATTCCACACTGATCCTTGAAGGTTGAAAACTACAAATTTCATATTATGTTGAAAAACACACTCCCTGGCCAGAGGACATGCAGGAAACCTTTTTATTGTTTAGCCTTTTATGAATTAAATCCTAGGACTTTTACTAGTCATTGTCCAGTTGATTTCAATAATTATGATTTTTACTATCCATCTCAATGTACATTGCGAATTTCTTCCTATTCCAATCTGAGCTTTCAGAAAATTACATGATGCACAGAACAGGAATTCTCAAAGAACCTTATCTATGTTTATGTGTTTAACAGGCCATTTCTGGCCCTTTGCCTCAGACAATGTAGATATAAAGAGAACCTTCACCTTTCATTTCCATCAACATTGATGTTTATACCTGCCCAAATCAACATGAGGTTAAGAGCAGACAGGACCAGCAAGCTGAGGGCTGAGGGGAGTGCTGGCTTGAGGCACTATCTACTGCTATGGCTGCAGGAACCCATCTGGGTAGCTGGTCTCAGCTAGCCTGGAGCTATGGGTGCTTCTTGGATAAAGTAGATACTTGTAAAGCCTAAGACCAAAGAGCTCTAACACTCAGGGTTCAGCTAGTTTACCTGTAAAATACTTCTGCCCGAGTCTTACACAAAGGTAAGCATTGTTTTTCCTCTTAAGGCAAAGTATTTAGCAGAAATAAATCACTTAACTTTGTTTGGGAAGGAAGATTTTAGATTTTGGTTTTGACTTTGGCTATTGTTTGCCAAGCAGTTTAATGAAGCTGCAGTTTTGTAGGAACTTTATTTAAAATTTTCACAGTCACCTATCTAAAAATAACTATCAAAGTACTTTGCTTTACTTTACCATACACTTTCCCAAACAATTTTCTCTCACAATAACTTTAACCCTATTTAAGTTACAAGTTACTGAGGCCAGAGTACTAAGTGACTTGTTCAAGACAACATAGCTAGTGAGTAAGTCAGGACTTAAATCCAGATCCTCTGACTTGAAATTCCAAAGTCTTTCTACTATGCCATTTATTCATTAGCAGGACTATGAAGTGATTAAATATCAGTAACTCAGGAAAGTAGCCAATGCATGGATCAGGGATAACAGGAAAAGAAAGAAAGAACTCTCAACAAAAGACAGTTTAAGACTACTGAGGAAAATGCTCTGGATTAAGATGGAAGAGAATCCTTCAGCATTAAAGAAAAATCACCTTAAAGATACTTTTTCCTACCTGAAATCATGGTATACAATAAGATTAAGACTATCAAAGAATGGTTTTTGAGAGCAGAGGGCTTTTCCATTGTAAAGGAATTACACGGAAGACTTCCAATTCTTGTAGCTCTTAAGTTATCTCAAATTGAGAAATAACAAGTAGGAACAGCAATAGAAATAGAAAGGGGAATAGAAATATGTCTATGAAGCCCTAGTCAAGAGAGAAGGCTTATATTTTAAAGATTGGTACTATGTCTTTGAAAAAGGAGAAAGCACAACTTTTCTGTCATCGGGATACCATCAGGAATCATTTCAAGCCAGATTTACCAATGAA
>NW_012150774.1:299611-300671 GCF_000956105.1 Propithecus coquereli
TTCACAAGACCTCTATAATAGAATTGTTCAGTGCATCCTGAAGTTGTTTATTACTATGCATATATTTGTGTGTTGAGGAAAGGGCCCTGGGGAGTAGAAGATCAGAAGCTCTTTATGGCCTGGACGAAATATCCTTTGAAACTATTTATCTCATTTTGTTCTGACTTTTAGAGATCACTAAGCACCTTTGCTCCTTTTGACTACTGATTTGGTATCCTTGGCACTCTCCTCTCAGAAAGAACATGATCATAATTATGAATATTCTGATTATTGAAATAAAAGATATCCTCTTTCCAATATTAATACATTTATATACCCAATTTTGTCTGTCATATGTAAATCCACCAAGAGGGCTTCACAAAGTTGACTTTCACATCCTGCAATCTGTGTTCCGAATTAGGCCACTTCACCAGGGTAATGCTGCCTTTTGTCAACATCAACGCAATGACCAACCAAGTTGCCCCTTCACATAGTAACTTTCTACATAAAGAGCATGGATTTTGGAATCAGACTGATCTGACCTCAAAATCCAGCTTTGCCACCTACAAGCCAAGTGATTTTTGGCAATTTACTTAACCTTGTGCCTCAGTTAACTCATCAGTGAATTAAATAAAATAATCTTTCTTTTACTAGTGAGAATTAGAAATAAAGTTAAGATGTCTACAACAAAGGTGGGTGTACAATAATTATTCAATAAATGACAAATAGTAGTAGAATTAGTAGCAATACTCATCATAGTAGCAATTTAGAAGCAATATTGCCTTTCTCTAATTGCAACAACACATTTGTGCATGGTGACTAAAAGTGCATTTTTAGAATCAGAATGATCAAAACCAAGCACATAAGCACTCATCAGCAGGCACAGAATGCAATGTAAATTAAACTGTATTCAAATTATTAATGGGAATTTAGAAACTAAATAAAAACTAACAACAGCCCTTTAGAGCCTAGTAGTAAATTGAATTAATCAGTGAAGAATTATTTGCATCATACATATAACCTCAATTAAATTGATAAGCATACAAGAATTAAATTTAGATATATATGATTTTTTTGACAA
>NW_012150774.1:306496-310511 GCF_000956105.1 Propithecus coquereli
TTTTTTTTATTTCAGCATGTTATGGGGGTACAGATGATTAGGTTACGTATGATGCCCTTACCCTCCCTCCCCCCCAAGTCCGAGCTTCAAGTGTGTCTATTATTCTTCTTAGAGAGGGCCCACAAATTATTTGAGTTTTGAGTATAACAAAGCCTGGATCCACCTCCAAAACCAACTAATCCAGTCTGGATCATAATGGGGTATAGACACGGATTATGGGGACCGGCAAAAAAGAGCAAGGACTACAAAGAAAGATGGGGGGATGAAGGCCAGAACAAAAACAGTAACTGAAGTTACTTATGGCTAAAGACTTTATCAGTATCCTAGAGAGGAATGTTAATACTGAAACCACGCTGTAATTATACCTGCATATATTATAAGATATATTCATGATTAAGTTAACTCATGGTTAAGTTAATCAGTTCTTCTGGGGCTTAGTTCATTTCAAATGATTTTATGATTTGCATCTCTATTTTGGTCTGGATAATCTTTATATAAGATTAGTGGGCCCTGGAATCAGACTATGAGCTATGATTTGTGATTCTACCCCTTATCAACTGCATGACATTTTACTTAACCACCCTGTGCCTCAGCTTCTGAATATGTGAAATAGGGAATGGTGCTTACTTATGATTATTATGGTGATGACATGCATGTAAAATCTTAGATCAATGCTTGCTGTGTTATTCTGTGCTCAACAGCTGATATGATTAATTTCATTGCTTTTTCTGCAGTCTTCTCAATTTGTGGCTTATGCCTCTTTCGTATTTCACTTCCTACTGGGCCTGGAGGTGGAGTAGGATTGCTTATTGCTCATCACGGCTGTTAGTTAAACAATATTTCTTCCCTCATTTTAGGCTTAGATCACATATTATCAGACTGTACCTCTCCTATTTCAGTCATCTACTAACCTCCTCGTTCCTTGACAGATTTAATCTCCTGTGTCATTGTCACTCTTTCGAAATGCAACTTCTGTCTTTTTCTCTTAGTGCTTTCAATATTCCCTAATCCATTCACTCTCTCACTTTTCAATGACTATTTCATACCTATATTTCTTTTCTCAAAGATGCAATGTCTCCTCCTCTACCTTTCCTCTCAGCTCATGATCCTGCTTCCTATTTTACAGAAAAAAATGAAAGTAATTGAAAGAGAAATTCTTACAGGTTCCTACTAGCACAACACCACATAGTCCCACTTACTTGTGTCTGTGCCCACCTTCTCTGCCTCCTCCTGTGTGATCCATCACTTGGGGCAATTCACTCGTGTTGCTAGGACTAGCTGCTTTGCTTGCACATTACTCTTGCTGACCCAAAGGCATCACTCTATTAATTGGCTGTTCTCTGAAGTCATCAATTTCTCCTCATTGAAAAATTTTCTCTAGCATACAAATATGTTGTATTTTTCTCCTTTTGTAAAAATAATTACTTTCAATCATGTAATGAAACAGCATCCATGGACATCAAGATATTATATAACACCCAATGAGATATAAAATGATGTACAAGCATGAAGGACTATGGTTAAAAAAAGAGAGAGAGAGAAACCAGAATCTAATCAAATTTTTATACCTAATTTGCTGATTACATGACAAATAACAAGGCATAGAGGCGGAGGTAGGGGTATAACTAAAGAGTTAAATGTTCCAACAAACAAACATTCAGAAAAAATTCAGAATGTAGAATATCCTATAAGACTGTCCAAGCTCTTCAGAAAGTCCTGTCCCATAGGAAAAAAAAAAAAGCTAAAGAATCGTAACAAATATATACCTGAATCTTGATTTAGATCATAATTTGGAAAAAAAATCTATAAAAGACATTTGGGAGAACATTTTTGAAAATTTCAATATGGACTAGATGTTAAATGATTCCAGATATGATAATTACTTAAAATATTACAATGTAATACATTAAATGTAGGAGAATGGCCTCGTTTTAGGGGTGTTCATTAAAATATTGTGGCATGAAATATCTGATATCTGCAATGTTCTTTCTAATGTTGCAGAAAATATAATATAAAAACATATATGGCAGGATGTTAACACTTGTTAAATCTAGATAATACCTATATGGACCTCCTCTTTCAGCTTTGGAGCAGATTTGACAAATTTATAATAAAAATTGGGGGGAAAACTTTCTTGATTGAATATTCCCCTCCAGCTACCACTTTATTTCACAGATCTTTTCAGCAGAACTCTGCAAAAGAGTTGCCTAGATTCACTGCCTGCAATTCTAGTCCCATTTTCTCAACCTCTTACTCTGACACTGAAGAACCATTTGTCAAAGTCACCAGTGACTTCCGCATGGCCATGTATATTTACATCTCTCATCTTACTCAACCTTTCAGCAGCATTTATGGCAAGGTTTACTCCTTTCTCCCTGACCCCTTTCCATTTAGCCTCTAAGACACCAGTTTCACTTGTTTTTCTCCTACGTTTAGACTCCTCCTTCTCAGTCTCCTTTGCTGGTTCTTTTTTATCTCCCAGATTTCTAAACATTGCTGAGATCCAGGATTTGGCTTCTTCTCAGTCTACACATACTCCCTTGCTTATCTTATCCAGTTTCACGTCTTTCAAAAACATCTATGTGCTGATGATCTGTAGTTTTTTTCTCAAAGCTGGACCTCTCTCATGATCTCCAGACTGTGCCTTCAGTTGGAATTCTCCTGTCTCCGGCTCCTCAAGAGCCGGAAAATTCCTCTGTCTTCAGCCTGGAAACCCTTGAGCACAAGAGTCTTCTTATTCTTTCTCTGTGATATACTCAAAAGGAGATTGGCTCTTGGAAAAATCTGAGGTCTGGCTATGATATAAAAGCAGTGGGAGGGCATACAAAAGAGAAGCTCTGTAAATTCTGATTGGAAAGCCAAATATCTCCCTCTGAATTAAAGATGTACTAAATCAATTCCAGGAATTGGGATCTTACTCGGCAATACCTGCTTCTGCATATAACTTGAACAAATTAAGGAATTTATAATCAAACATTCTGAATATTTCTAGCACAAATATTTTTCAGTTCTCTAAAATGTCCTCTCTTCTCCAATTTTACTGCTCTGACCCATGATCTTATGTATGGGGTACTGGAACCTCTTCCTGATGTTTCTCTAGTTTTAGTAAAGCAAACTGAAGCTAGGGAAACCCAAATCCATTATCCACACATGTAAGTAACTGAAAGATGTTGTAAGATGTAAATTTGAACAATATTATCCCTTTGCTTAAAACACCTAATGAATCTCCATTACTCCTTAATATGGTGTACAAGGTTCTCCATCATCAAAACCCTGTCTGCTTCTCATTTTTTTCCAGTCCTGTTATACCAACCAATGATGAATGTTGTGTTTTCTGCTTCAGGTTTCTTGAGGACAGAATAGGCTGTCTAATTTAATCTATATGCAAAAGAATGAATTTAAGTTAATTCATGCTGAATTAATAGGGACTCTTTATAATGATGTAAAAGTCAGGCAATGAACATTTTGTTATCTCAGGCACACAGCTATTTAAGTGAAGTAACTTCTGTGTATCTCACAGATCTCATTGGTATACTGGAGATGATAATGTCAGTTTTCTATATTACAGACTTGTTGAGAAGATTGTGTGTGTTGATACATGTAAATCACTTAGCACACTGCCGAACTATGGTAATAAATAAATAAATTTAAGAAATTTTCACTGTATCTCCATTTTACTGATGGGGGTGGTGGTCAGAGGGATTAAGTATCTTGTGCAATTTGCCACAATCTCTAAATTGTGAATCCAGGATTTGAACCTAAGGAGCCTCTCTCTCTGAGTCCATGTGGAATATTACAAGGTTGCTATTTATTACTATATCAATTCTAATAAAACATATACCTAGGCTTCTGAACAACACAGAAAAATGTGTGAAATAAAAACTATACATCATTGTAAGAAATGTGGCCTTCGTGGATTGATTAAAAAGCAAAAATGAAGAATGTTTGCTCCACATTGACTACACCTATAATTGAATTGAAGATTTAAAAAAGAGGTGCATAAAAGCCACTTAAA
>NW_012150774.1:313616-318633 GCF_000956105.1 Propithecus coquereli
TAACCTGGTTTTCCTTTTTTAGATAGTGAAGCCCTAGTATAATATTTTACACAGGCAAATTACATTAAGCTGTCTCAAATACTGTCATTGAACAAGTGGGAAATTATTTTCCATTACCAGAAAAAGAAAACAATGTCTGAAAATAAAGAGAATCAAACACTTTTCAGAATAAAAAACTTAGGATTTCTTTTAGAAAATAGCAAATTCAACTGAGATTCCAATTTATATGCTAGGAAAAGGTTAATATTTTATGCCTGCAGCATTTTGTGGCCAAACATAATAAAACATCAACTAGAGCAAATTAAGAAAGGCACAGTAACATGCATGAAATAAAAGCTATCCATCACCTTTTGAAACACACTCTTTGTAAACTGATTAAAACACAGGAAGAGAAAAATGTTCCCTACACATTGAGCATGCCAATAATTGAACTGGGATTCAAAGAGAGCTGCAAAGAGAGTAGTCGGGGACAATGTAGAGATGTAGAAAAATGGTTTGTAGCCAGAAATGTAGTTTGGGGGAGGTTAATAATCAATGCCCTATCTCCTTTTTTAAAAACACCTGCTTGAAGTGCAATATTTAAATTCCGCAAAGAATTTCCAGAAGCTCTTTCATTTTTCTCTATGTTCTCAGTAATTTACCTTGACATTTTTTATGATTACCAAGGCCATTGTTTATTTAAATAAGCAGATTATCTCTATCTGACCCATATGTTCCTTTGGATTCTGGATTTAATTTATGATGCCTATTTTATAACATTATATTATTTCCATGGCAACTGTCTTGGTATAATAAACAGAGGAGAATGACTTCAGCTGCTTTATCCTGCAGTAAAGGAGCTGGATTTGAGAAGGGTAAGCTTGAGCTGAAGATAAAATAGCTAAAAAACAGAAATGATAATAAAAAAATGAAATCCATTTTATTTCATACCCTTGATTAGGGATTGAATGTATTTACTAGGGATTGAATGTATTTACTAGGCAGAATAATCACAATCCTACTCTCTTGTATTCACCCTAAACCTATCCCTTTTAGTGTCACTGAACTCAAGGCTGATTGATTCTTTAGTACAATCCACTGTTTATAACCAATTGATAGATCTAGTTTGTTCCAATGTTCTTTTGTCTGTTTTCAAAGTCCTGGGTACATTTGAATATATCATAACTAAGTGCATTAACAGATAACAAACAATAAAACCATTTATTAGGAATCAACCTCTGTACTAATGGCATACATATTTTCTGCTATCATTTTCAATTTTATAAGGCAAAAATGAAAAAAATGTATATACCCACATGTACAAAAACAAATAGACACATCGACTTTATAAAAACATGAAATTAGAAGTAATTTTAAAATCTATTTGCCTAATGTAACAATGACCTTTCTTCCCAGTTTCAAAAGAATTTTAGGTACTGTCAGTCTTTTGCAACTTCAATTAAATCCTACCCTCTCTTGAGACATGGCATCAAGATCTAATTCAGTTACAAGTAGCAATAACATTTAATTATCTCCTCCAGTTATCTACACTGCCAAATGATAGTATTTCCTGAGAGCCACAGATGTCAGTGTTGTAAGCACAAGCCAATTTTGGAATATATACAGAATATCAGAACTACACTTACTTATTTAATGTTTTTATTCTTTATGGTTCACAATTACGTATAGCACATATTTGCTTCCAATCTAACTTGCTTTGAATAAAAATACTGTTAATATGTTCTCCTAGGGAAAATTACTTAACCTTCCTGTGTCCCAGTGTCCTCATTTATACCTCATAAGACCATGCCTAGCATATAGTAAATAAAGAAAAAATACTAGCTTTTATTACTACCTCAGGTAAAATACTTCTTATCTGGCAATTACATGTACTAGGGACTAGTAACCTAATTAAGTAAAGATACATTAAGCTAAAAACTAAAATTAGTTTGTCTGATGACAAAGTTGATGTATATCATGCTCTCTAGGTTAATATTACAACTTTTATTTTTTTTTAAAGCACTACTTATAGCTCTAGTCTACTTTTCCTTTTTTTCCCAGCATGTTTTTCAATATGTCTTGAAGGAAAAGTATGCTGTAAGTATTTTTGAACTCAGGCAAATTCCAAAACCGGGATGAGGTCACCCAGAGTTTACACAAAGAGCAAGTCCTTCTGGTACTTTTGTGATTCTTTCTGGTGTGAGACCCTCACTATTGCAATTGCTTCTAGGACATGACCCTAAAGCATAGATTGCAGTAAATACTCCACTCTTTGTCACTCTTCTGTAACTCAAAATCTCTCTTACAAAGTCTGTGTCCCCTATGTCATCCACAAACCCCAAACTTAACTCATCTTGTTCTAGCTTTCCAATTAGTAGTTAGATTTTGGCTTATAGCGAGATTTATAGTCAGAGCATGAGGATGTATATGGGGAATGAAGTATTTTTAGGAGTCTGCTATTTTAAGTCCTCCTAAAATTCGAAAATCATTATCGAAAGCAATTTGGAACTCTAATAACATGAGGATCATTTTAATGAAAGTATCCCTGTGGGTGAGGCACCATATGGATAGGTCAGGGTCTACTCTGATTAATTTGGTTCATGATGAATACATGGTGAATTATGTTTATACTTTCTTATGTTCAGAATGAGCACCTCTGACATGCCAAAATTTATGGTATACACACAGGAGGTATAAAGATAACTAAGAACCTTCTAGGGACTTACACTTATCAGGTAAAAGGGCTTTTATTCAGGTACCAGCTACAATATGATAAAGTAAGTTCAGAAACTTATCTCCTAATGGACTTCTTACATTCTAAAAAGCTGTCTATAAATCCATTTATTTATAAGTCCCAAATGAATGAGAACAATTTAAGCTCACTGTCCACAATGCAATTTCATTAAATGGAAAAGGTACCTGAGGGTTCCTCCCATTTGTGTGGATACTGTTTCTATTGGGTACATTTTTTTTCTTCCTTTTTATCTCATTGAAAAAACTTTGAATCATTTATTCTCCTTGTTGAGAACCGAAATTAACTACATATTGGGGAAAGATTTATTCTATATACAGGTATAAGATTATCATTTTTCACCATATTCAATTTTTATAAGTTTATCTTTTTGTTTCTATCATAATTATAAGCCTCGTCTTAGTAGTCTTTTCAGGCACCTTCATTGTTTCTTGGTTGGTTGGTTTACTTATTAGACTTGAGGCATTGTGTGTAAATAACCACATAGTGAATGCATTATAGATTAAGGAACAGTGTGACAGCCAAGGCTGAAATGGCAATTATCGTCCTTTATTGGTATTAGGCTGAATTGACTCTATTTTCCTCTAGAGGATGGCTTTGTTCCTATAAATGAAAGTTAGTAAAGTTGAAAATGTGAAAGTAAAGGAGGTTTGTCTATATTATATATTCAGTTCTTTATCAACTCAATAAATTTACTGAAAGCTTTCTATATGCTAAACACTGTGGTACATAAAATGGCAATTTGATATAGCATGATGAGATCTAGAAAAGGGAAATACAGAAAAGCTCATGTAACCTACAGGAAGGAGATCTACCTTACTCTTGGGAGGTCAAGGAGGGCTTATCAGAATGGATAAATAAGAAGAGTTTGAAGAATGAAAGAGTTAGGCCAAATTATAGGGTGGGGGGTAAGAAAGTAACCTTCAGAATTTATTTTAAGAGCAATGGAGAAAAATGGAAGAATTTTGAACAGGAGAGTGACTTCAAATTTGTATCACAGGAAGCTCATTCTGACTCCACTATTTGGTTTGCGGAAAAGGGACAAGGATGAAGATAGGAGTGCTATTTACGCTACTGCAACAATAGGGTAGGTAATGACAGATAATGCTGTCTTGAACAATGGTAGAGTGATGGGAATGGAAGCTCAACAGACTAAAATGGAAAAGCTGTTCCACCAAGTAAACGATCCTTTCGGTGTTTTCTCACTTTCAATCTATACTCTTCAAGAAATTATAATATGTCTTTCCTTGTGCTAACACAAGTGAGAGCTTGATCATTTGCCCACGCTAGACCTCAATATAGCTTTAACATCACAAAGTGTAGAAAGTGCTTGGCGTGTTTGCAAATGGCATTTAACATCCTGTGACTATATTCCAGGATGTATATAGCCATATAGAGAAATGCCTGTGAAGACACTAAGAACAATTTATGAAGGAATTTAAGAAATTTCGACTTTATTCAGTAGGCAATGGATAATCACTATGATCTGGTCTTTCTAAGGATAACTGGTGTGGTGGCCAGACTTTAAGGTGAACCCCATGATACCCATTTCCTAGAGATCATACCTTAGTGCAATCTCCTCCCCTTGAGTGTGGATGGGACCTGTGAGTTGCTCCTTATCACTTTATGTGATTATGTTACATCCTATAAAATTTCTTTCACTAGAGAGACTCTCCTTTCCAGCTTGATGAAGTAAGCAGCTCTGTTGGGGAAGCCCACATGGTAAGGCACTATGGATGGAACTGAGCAAATAACTGAATCTCTCAGTTCCACAACTACAAGAAACTAATTGCTTCCAATATAACTATGTAATTTTGGAAAAGGACCTGAATCTCAGGTGAGAATCCAACCCTGGTCAACACCTTAATTGTAGCCTGCGAGACTCTAAGAAGAGGACTCAGCTAAACCGTGTCCAGACTCTCAACCCACATAAAGCATGAGAAAGTAAATGTATGATATAAAGCCTCTAAATTTGTGATAATGTGTTACTAATCAATACAAATCTAATATAACTAGTGACAATATTAAATATAAGTTAGATAAGGGAAATCTGGAAATAGGAAGTCTAACTATAAAGAAGGTAATAAAATGAGATTATACATGTAAGTGCTAAAACATGAAAATGAAAGTCAGAAAGAGTAAGTTTCGAGTTTTTTATCGTTATGTGATTAATTTAGTTACATTATAAAATGGAATAATAAAATCCTTTCGAATGGTTTTTATAAAGAAATATGTAAAGGGAATTATATATGTGTGCGTGTATATATATATATATATATATGGGTA
>NW_012150774.1:331878-332254 GCF_000956105.1 Propithecus coquereli
TGGTGATAATTCAGGAAAAGACAAGAATTCCAAATCTGGTAACAGTGAGGGGTGGGGGAAAGTAATAAAAAAAATAGGAAAAAAAAACCAAAAAACCTCAGAAATGATGTACCCTACATAGCTTCCTGGAAAAGATCTTTTGAGAGTGTGCCTGCTTATCACCTCCCATATAAAGATCTTGATTTTAAAAAGAAATTTTATTTCTTATATATCGACTCATCTTTTATATGACCCTGTGGGGCTATGAAACCAATCACATTACTATAAAAATTTATAGACCCACTTTAACTTGGAAGATCATATATTTTGGCTTGATTTGGGGCTCCAGAGGAATTCCCACATTCTATATATTGGACAACATATCGAACAAGGCAAG
>NW_012150774.1:332304-333633 GCF_000956105.1 Propithecus coquereli
TTATAAAATGGAATAATAAAATCCTTTCGAATGGTTTTTATAAAGAAATATGTAAAGGGAATTATATATGTGTGCGTGTATATATATATATATATGGGTAGGGTTTAGCACAATGTAGCACACATCATTATTATTATTATGCTATTGTATGAATCTGATGAGGACCAATGAGAGCTGGGCAAGGATAATGGTAGTGAGGATGGAAATGGTGATAAATTTGAGCAATAGTTTTAGGTGGCAAGTCACAGTGACTACTCCAATATGGATAAAAAGAAAGAGAGAGAGGAAGGAGTGAAAGATGACATAATTTCTAGCTTGGATGATTGTATAAGAATGATGCCATAACCGAAAGAAAGTGTGGGGGAAAGAAGGCTGATTTGGCTGAGGAGAAAATGAGTTCTGTTTTGGCCTTGTGAAGTCAATGTGCCTAGGGGAGGACAGCCATATGGAGAGATCCAGTGTACAGCTGGAAATGCAGACTTGCTACTTAGAAGAGATCTGAGTGTGTGGATGGATTTGGAGATGGTTGGGAATTACGTTACCAACGATCAGATCAGTATTCACACACGCACACGTAAAATTTTAATACTCTTTCTGTAAAAACATGAAAAATCCCCTCTCAATAATAAATAAATATGTGTTTAATAAACAGAGCTCAAGATAAAAAATATAGAGAATGGGAAAATGATCCTTTCTTCTTTTCTTAAAGGTTGAATGATTAGTAAATGCCCCAATACAAAGGGGATTTTTAAGTTGACTACTCTTGATAAATTTGTTGCAGGGCTCAGCAAACTATGGCCCCAGGGCCACGTCTAGTGTGTTACTTTCTTTTGTAAATAAAATTTTTTTGAAACACAGACATACCTATTCATTTATGTATTGTCTATAGCTGCTTTCACAATACAATGGCAGAGTTCAGTAGTTGTAACCAAAACCATGTGTCCTGAAAAGTCCTAAATATTTACTATTAAGTACTTTACAGAAAAAGTTTACCCACTCCTGGTCTGCTGCATAAAAAATGGTAGCCTTCCAATTTCAAAATGGTGCATCAATAAATAAGGCAATAAAAGAATGTCACCTGCAATGCTACAACACTGATCTAAGATTTGTAGGACTTGATTTCTGGCATATTCTTTCACTCGTTACTTGTCAACTCCCTGAGCATACATTTTTCTCAGTTATTAAATAGCAATAACACCTCCTCTGCTTACTTCATCAGGTTGTGAGCAAGAAACTCTTTAAAAAACCTACAAAGCACTGAACAAATGTAAGTTAATATTCTAGATTATTTTATATTGTTAAATCATGAAATAAATGGATTCAGTCATG
>NW_012150774.1:338573-339762 GCF_000956105.1 Propithecus coquereli
GATTTTGTAGCATATTATAACTTAGATTTTTGATCCACAATTAAATTTACAATTAATTCAAATTAAATGCCTATGAGAATTTTCAATATCTTTCTGAAATAATAAAAGGACCATATGCATACTGTTCTATCATAAGAATAAGTACTGATAACCACCAGACAGCTTCTGGCCTAAAGAATTTCTCATCTCCATATTTTCTAATTTAAATAGGGAATGACTTATATCCCTATGAAATGAAAAAGTCTTTCATTTTTTCTACCAAATTTTTCCCCCTTTTTTCAGTCAAAACATTTATTTCCAAAGTTTGAGGTGGTGGCTCCACACTTCCAATACTTTAATTATTGCTATTATTTATTTCACAACATGAAATTAATAAACACCTTAATTTACCTATTATATATTGAGCCAATACATTCCTTCATAGCCCTTAAATTAATTACCTATTCTTCATTTGACATATTTTCCCTTGTAATCATCTTTTATTCGTGTTAATTCTAAGTTATAAAATTTTGTCAAAACTTCAGTTAGAATATATTATCAATAGAATACAAGAATTCCATTTTCTGTGAGCTCTCAAAATATGATTCTATTTCTATCTTTTTATCCATCTATCTTATTCATTTTTTATCCCCATCATCTGAAAACAAATTTAGAAGCATGGTTGCTTGAATGTAGCTTTACAGAAGTTAACTGAGGTACACCAGATTGCCAAGTTAAAAAAAAATAGAAATAATTAATATGAAATAAATGAAGAAATTCAACAGATTATAAAAAACGAAGGGTGTATAACCATGCAACTTCATGGACAGTGACTACACATACAAGCAAATGAAAGCAGCTGACCACGTACCCACACACCTTGGCAGAGGTGCACTCCACACTCGTCGGCCACCACCAAGACAGATGATCTCTGATGTTCCCTCCAGTCGATAACCCGATGAACATGAGAAGGTCAGAGTATCGCCAACACCAAAGTTGAACCCAATTCGGTTACCATATTGAGGAACTCCAGGATCTTCACAAGGTTCAAGGTTATATTCTGTAAATTAGGGTGAAAGAATTGCCCACAAAGGAGGGAAAGAAAAAGAAAATGATAGTGGTCACTTACAAGGGTATATTCCTATTGTTTGCAAACTGGATGTTTTTAGGGCCCAGTCATATGTATAACTATGGGAACATACTAATGACA
>NW_012150774.1:339812-342245 GCF_000956105.1 Propithecus coquereli
TCTCTGGGAAAATCATTTAAATATAAAATATCTTGACTAAAATATTTTACTTGTTATTTATATCTTTTCCAAAACGTGAAGCATAATTATAGATATATAGATATGTATTTTGTAAGGTAAAACTTTGATCTTGATCACTAAGTAGTAAGTGAGATTATGTGTGTCAAATATTTAGCTGCTAATACAATAAAACTTTTGCATATCCTCTTCTTCATCTATCTCCTTTCCTCTGTCCTGCTGGTTGGTGAAAATCACTCTTTACTGCTGTCAGTCATCATGGCCCTTAAGAGAATTGGATATATGATGGTGGCTGGAGTTGCAGGCACAAGGAAAAAGGACTAACTTTTGTTGAGCAACTGTCATGTACTGAGTCATACATGAGGTGATTTTACATATCTTTCATTTGTTAGAGCTATAAGTTATCTTACAATATAGATGTGATTATCCACATTTTACATTTGAGAAAACTTGGCAGGAAAGAGATTCTCACAACTCGCCAAAGTTCACAAAGCTTAGGAAAGGTTAAAGTGTAGATGTGAAATGTATGCCTTCATCGAGATCACTGTATGGAAAGAAGAATCCTTGTCTCTAAATGGGTGTTAAGCTCTTGATTTCTTTCAAGATTCTTCTCCTGCCTCTACAAATTTTCCTGAACTTAAGCAACACCAGATAAATGGGCCATGATCAAAGAAGTTTTCCTTCAATTAAACAAAAGACAAGCATAAGTTTTCTGATGCCATGTATCAGCTATAATGAAGGCCAGATTTCCTCCCAACTTTACTGAAGTCTCCTGTAAGAGACAGTGGTGTGCTACTGTGGACTGAGCATAGTACTTGGACTCAGAACACCGTGATAGTGATTGATCTTCCTCTAGGTTTGTGTACAACCTTGGGTTTTTTAATAGACATCATATCTTTCCTGATAAAATAGTTGTGCTAAACCTACTTTCACAACACTGGTGGGTTTTTGGAATGAGATACTACATGATAGAATCCTTCACAGATGTAAAATACCATATTATGGTGTTAGTATATATTAATATTTTGTTAAACTATAATCTTAAAACATAAATGAGGAAGTTATACAGAAAATTTTCTAAAGGAAAAAGTTATTTATTATCCATCTAACATCTAGAATTAAGATAAATTTCACCAAATTCTACCAAAAGAAACCAACCAACCTATACACTAAATATTGAATCAAATTAAACATATGTAAACAAAAATAAACAAAAAGTAAGTTTCCAAAATTACCTTTATCAGTTGCCTTACTGTCCAAAGAGTCAAAAGCCTTATATAACCTATGTATACATAAATCATTTTAGTAAATGCTAATGTTAGTTCTATACTTGACATAAAATCTGAAACTTCATCTGGAGTTTGTTCTAGGAATATATTCATCATTTGCACCTTGTACCAGAAAAAAGACTATTTATTCTCCAAATAAGTGAAATAGAAGCAAACTTTTGGAATATGACCTACTTATAATTTGTCCATTGTCTGTAACACAACTTTGTATGTGGCTGGCAATGCTGAGGACTAAACTATGATTTTAAAGCAAGTATGGAATAGAGAATTGGTGTTAGATATATATAAAGTAAATAGTACAAAGAGATTAAGAATAAACTAGTATTGCTAAAATTGAACATCTGCTCAGATGAATATACAAATAATGTGCATTTTATGTGAATAAAGTTTGATCTTTGAAAAGATAAAAAAATAAGATATATATGCATATGCATATGTGGAATCATAAATACAAAAAGGAATACTTTTGTTTTAAAGCATAGGCAAAGTAGGAAAGTTCAAAAAGAATTGGAGAATATTATAAAACATTCATTCCATTTAAAGGAATATTTCTCCCCATCTTGTAACTTATATGTACACCTACAGTGGAATTTATAAAGGTCAATAGGCTTCACTGTAAATTTCAATAAGCTTAAAAGCAATCGCAGCTAATTTGAAAATGGGGGAAAAATTCCCACGGCAATAATTTCGCTTTCTAAATTTGTCCACAGGGTGATTTTCTTTCAGCCATTCTAGTAAAGATTTAGGCATGAATAAACCTACTCTCAAAGAAATACTTTAATAAAACAAAATTAACCTGAGGTCACTTTTTTTGCAATGTCAGGTTTTCACAAATGCATTCATTAAAATCTATTGCAAATGTGGACTAAATCTTAAAAATGTACATATAAACAATTTCTTCTCAACCTATGTAACAGGCTGGTATAAATTTGTTTACTTTGAGAGAAAATATTAACTCTGTATGACTTAAAATCCTTCTGGAGTCGCTAGATGCTAATAGGAAAAATTGGGGCTTTGTAATGAGACACATCTGCATACAAATCATGGTTCTACCACTTACAAACTTTATGATCTTAGGCAAGTTATTTAACTCTCTAAGGCTCAGGTTGTTCTAATGAAAAATAGG
>NW_012150774.1:346840-347309 GCF_000956105.1 Propithecus coquereli
TTGATCTCTGTTAGAATGCTGCAGGGTTGTAAATTAAAGAAACGTAATTATTGTACTTCTAGTAGATTTTTAGTGAATTAATTTATTTTTTGCTTTTGTTTAAAGCTTTCCTTTAATTTATTATTAGGGACAATCTTCAAGGTATTTCAAACTTTCCTTAAAACTTTTGATAGATATTCTTTGTTTACTTCTCCTTTTTAAAATATTTCTTTTTATGTGTTATCTTCTCTTCTCCATTTTATCATTAGCTATGCTCACACTTTGAAAAACTTGATTTTTGGCCGGGCGCGGTGGTTGACGCCTGTAATCCTAGCACTCTGGGAGGCCAAGGCAGGTGGATTGCTCAAAGTCAGGAGTTTGAGACCAGTCTGAGCAAGAGTGAGACCCCATCTCTACTAAAAATAGAAAGAAATTATCTGGAGAACTAAAAATACATATATAGAAAAAATTAGCCGGGCATGGTGGCGCA
>NW_012150774.1:347730-348059 GCF_000956105.1 Propithecus coquereli
ACTTCTAGCAAAGAATCTTCTATTATGGAGAACAACAAAAATAACAGTTTGCAAAGTCTTCTACCTCTTTTCTCTGCTGTTAAATACCAGAATACTCATTTTAACATCATTTTCCCCCTCAATAACATTTAATTCACTGTAGAAATCTAACTGTATCTATCCTTATATAACCCTCATTCCCCAATAAAATGATGTACAATTTTATCAAAGGCAAATTTCATTTGTGAAAACATAATAAATTTAAGTTTATTAAGCACAAGATTTTATTTTTAAAATTGTAACAGCATCTTCTCATAGGTAGGAGTTTCTTGTTTTGAATTTTTTAGATA
>NW_012150774.1:348109-350661 GCF_000956105.1 Propithecus coquereli
CAACACACACATACACACAACATACTGTATGTAAGGTACCATGCGAAATAAAAAATAGCTAACAGATGTAACCTTCTTTTGAAGTGCATGATTTTCTTTTACTTGACCTAAAAAAAGTCACCAAAATATTTACTAAGGAAATCCACAACCTTAGAGTGTGATAAGTAGCATTCTTTATTCATTTACATTCTAGTTCCAGATACTATAAATTCTTAAAAGTCCTATTGTTTAAAAAAAAAAAAAGTGTTACAAAATGAGACAAAAACAAACAGAACACAAGCAATGACAAAACAAGGTTATTATTGCATAATGGACCAGTGATTTGGGACAGATTCGAAATGTACAATACATTATTTTCAAACTCTATTTTCAAAATATAACAGTTTGTTTTTCTTTCTCTCCACAATGGGCAGGAATACCAGAGCCCTTTTAGAGGGGATTCAGAAATTGAGTCAGTTTTTCAAATGTTCTTTAGTATAAAATTGGTATTGATACTAGACAGATGAAAGGAGAAAGGGGGGTTGATATGGTAAGAAGGAGAAGATGCATTGCCATCTAGATGACCTGTTATCTAAATTTATGAAGTAACATAAGAGTAGAAAGTTCAGATAAGTCAGTCTTATTTCTGCTATAGAGTAAAGCTAAGAAAAATAGACAGTAGGACAGTTGACTGAAAACAGACTAGAAAGAGATCATTATGTATACAATTTATATTTTTTAAGAAAAGTGTGCTTTTCCTGATATACACTGAATTAATTAACTTAAGATTAATTAATTTAAAATATAGTGATTCTAATAAGGCTGCTGTCAAGAATTACCTTTCTGAGCCTTGCTTTCTACATCTGTAAAATAGGGTTTTGATAGAGTTGTCTTGCATTTTAAATAAGATAACATATGGAAATAACTTGGCCCAGAACCTGGCACAGAGGAAGTATTCAGTAACAATTAGTGTTATCTTTCAATTCTCCAAAATGAGAGCTAATATTTTTCATGTAACTTAGACCTGGTCAGCTTTATAAAAGGAAGCTTGTATTTATCTAATTATGGATTAAACAATAGTATTTGTTTTTACTACTGCAAAACAATTTAAGAACTTAAAAGTTGTGCTAAAGATCAATTACTCCAATAAGAAAATGATACTGAAAAACTACTATATTCTAGGTATTATGGAATATATAGATTTAGAAGATTGTAAGTAACTTACGGTCTGAGGGAAAAGATACATAAGTCAAAATTTCAAGCATTCTGCTAAGTTCTATAAAACTAGCTAATAGAAGCCAATCTAAGAACATAGAAATTGAGGTAACTAATGTTTCAGAGGAGTCAGTAGAGGGCTCTGAAGGCAATAACCTTCAATAGTGAGAAGTTTGTGGAGGAGCATCCCTGAGAAAGACATTTTGGGAAGAAGAAGATGACAAGAAAAGACACACAATTCTAACAGGATAGTGAGAAAAAGTCAATGGTTTCAACACTGTAATGTCTTCTCATAAGAATGGTAATTAAAGACGCCCTATTAAGGTAATGTATGTTACAGACACATACAAAAAGACTTGTACCTTTTAATGTCAAAATAGTACCAATATCTAGGTTTAAGTTACTGTTATGCCACCAACTATTACCTTGAGGGTGCCATTTGACTGTTTCTTTTTTTTCCTAATCTATACATTTATAGGCTTGAGCTATGCTTTACCAAAGGACAATTATATGTGTTCAAAAACTTTTACTTAATGTTAAGTGGTGAAGAGATTACTGACAGTGCATTTGAAGAGTTTTACTACTTAAATACTTAGATACCTAGATCTATCTATCTTTGTTTAGAATCTTATAAATCCTTAAAGTGCTAATGATCATGCTTATATAAGACTTATATTCTGACTGTATAATGTAAATGTAAATGAGATGTAAATCATTTCAAAATAATCTCACAAGATCTCTGAATCAAACTAATATGATGAGATATAACGGGAGTATATATAAAAGTCTGCACCAAAGATAGAAAAAAAATGAATTGCATAATTATAGAATTTTAAGAATTGGACTTAACTGTAAAGTCCCAATATTCTAAAAAGATAATTTAGATGACTACATATTCATTAGTATATTAATTAGTATTATGACATGACAACAAAAAAGTCAATGAAAGCAAATATAGACTTCATTAATGGAAATAATTTGTAGTGTGAAACTATGCTAGAGTGTGTTTACCTTTAGAAAACCACATTTTTAAAGAGATATTGATATCCCTGAAGAGCAATAAACTGTAACGCAACCAGGGAAAGATGATTAGTATGATGATGAAAATGAAAATATTACCTTATGATGAAGAATTGAAGGAACTAGGAGTGTTTAGTCTAGGAAGAAAAGATGGAATAAGAGTCTGGGGATGGAGGGCATGAAACACATGGTGGACCCAGCATGGTGGGTTGGTATGTTTGAAGAGCTTAAGGTTGGAGCAAGGATTAGGTTGTTTTTTTGTCTAGCTCCAGAGAGAAGACCAGGGATAATAGCTGCAGAAGAATTTTCCAACAATTAAATATATACAAAAATTGAGC
>NW_012150774.1:350711-352194 GCF_000956105.1 Propithecus coquereli
AGGAGCTCCTTTTGTTTATCTATTTTCTCACCAGAGAATGTAATATTGAATCCTTCATATGATATTGAAAAATCTGAAATGAAGCGTAGCTGAGCCCTGAAATTTCCGTAGAGACCAGCATTGATTGTTGAAGGGAGTTCTGAACCAGTCAGGCGTGCCAGTGGTTGGGTAAAACTACCGTTCTCTGTGATCAGCAAGTAGTCATGATGGTCTTCCAAATGAAAGGTATGGAAGTTGAACTGCACACCTGTTAAGAAAAATAGGAAAATTGGACTTATAACGTACATTGATAAAACACAGAAAGTTACTGTCAAACTAACTAAAGCCAGGAGTCCCCTTATAATTGATTTTTCTGAAAATTAAATGCACTGCTATAAAATATTCCACATACGTAGTATATTATCCATATTTCATTTTTGTTTTCTCTTCAGCTTCATTATAAGAGATATATTGAGTCATATCTTTGAAACTGTTTGAAAAATAAAATTTAAAAATCAATGTCGGAAAAGGAATCTCCTGGTTTTCTGAAAATTTCAAGGAAAATACGTATCCCTGGTTTTTAATAGAGGTGCAACTTCCTGGTGAATATTGTACATGTCTGATCCATTTCCTCCTCCAGTTCCCTCAACATACATAAAAATAATACTTAATATTATAGCACTTAACTGCCAAAAAATGCTTAAGTCTATTTTAGAAGAGACATATAAAACAGGCATAGGGGAGTGCTATTTGTTAAATGAATGTAATGATTCTTCATTTATTTATTTTTCACACATTTCAATCTGTGCATATAATATACTGAAAAATGCATATTAAAGTGTTCAGCTCATTGAATTTTCACAAACCGAACATCTTTGCAAACAGTATCTAAACCAATAGGCACAACATTATCAACACCCAGATCCCTCTTCATGAAACTTTTCTGTCACTTCACTTTGCCAAAAGTAACCACTCACTCACTTCCAATAGAATAGACAAGTTTTGCTACTTTATATAAAGGATTTGTAGTTCATATAATAGAATCATATTACATACTCTTTTGGATCTGATTTTTTACTCACCACTAGGTATGTGAGATTCATCTATATCATTGTGTATGGTTTTTGTTTATTTTCAATGATAGATAGTATATCATTCCATTTTGTGAATATACCACATCCATTTACCCATTTAATTGTTGATGATAATTCAGGTAGTTTTCCTTATATCACAAATGTAAATAGTGCTGTTATCTACAAGTGCTGCTATGAACATTTGAATTTGTCTTTTGATGAACACATGTGCTTATTCTTCTTTTAATATTTTTCTTTTTATTGGGCATGTGTTTTGAGACACATGCTTATTTTTGTTGGATAATGATCTAGGAGCAGAATTACTGGGTCATGGTGTAATAATATGTATTCTGCATTAACAAATACTATTTTAGGCCGGGTGTGGTGGCTCACGCCTGTAATCCTAGCACTCTGGGAGGCCGAGGCGGGCG
>NW_012150774.1:359059-360184 GCF_000956105.1 Propithecus coquereli
TTTTAGCATATTTTAGTACTGATATGTTTTTGTAAAATGTTTATGTAAAATGACATTGTAAGGGACAATGAAATAAAAATAGACTCAATGAAAATTCAGAAGATAGCCCAATTATTGTTGCATGAGGCAATTTACCTTTTCCATGGGTTACATCAACAGTCCATGTACAATTCAGAGAATTTGGATAAAATTCTGGGTAACCAGGTGATAAGATTGTTCCACTAGGCCCTCTAACGTCTCCTCCACATAATGCTGAAAATACAAAGAAATACAGTCACATGATCAGTCACAGTTAGAGAGGCAGAGGCTGAACAAAAGCTCTTATCTCCACTCCTGAAACAGAATGAATCCTATTATCTTTGCCTAAGCTACTTCCTGCTAAAAACAGATGTGTGTAAATATCTCTTCCAATACTAGGAAATCATATCATCCATTGAAGCACTAGAGAAGAAAAAGATATTTAATAACATCTGAGAATTAGTACTGGCTCCAAGAGAACATAGCTCAACTTTCTGCGTTTGAATTTAAAGTACGTACTTACACATTTCTAATTATAAGCAGCATTTGCATAAATTGGTGGTAAATTAAACATGAGTAATTAATTGTTTTGCAGTCCCTCTTATCAAGCACTAAGAAAAACAAATTGTTAATTATGTTAAATTGTTTCTTATAGATTCCTAAAGGGATATGTGTCATTCTTTATAGTATTCCTTTTAAAATAGTGAAGTAAGTTGTGAAAGATTTGAAGGCCTCTTCTGTACTTCTCCATTTCTCTGGTAAATATCATGAACAAAAAGGAATTTTGAGGGGATACAGAGTTATAAGTAAACATCCCAAGATAATAAAAATAAATGTTTATAGTCTGAAGTAAAAAATTAAAATTTGATTCAATATTCATTTCTTTGAGAAGAAATCATAGCTTACGATGTGGTCTACCATATTTAATAATTGTCAGTGCTTATGGTATGTGAGACAATTTTATCAATAATAAAATTAGAGAAGACAAACGTGGCCTAGTAAGAATTTTTGTTCTAGTGGAAGCATAGGATTTCTATTCCACTTGGAAAGGTCATCTCTCTGGGACATAGGCAAGGGCAGTAAGAATCACGAAAGCATTGTCTACTT
>NW_012150774.1:362073-363065 GCF_000956105.1 Propithecus coquereli
TGTTCATCTAAAAACTACTCCTCCTATTAGAATGATAAGAACGTATAAGAGGAAATCAATAGCTTATTAGAATCAATCATGAAAGACCTAAATTATTAAGATGAATAAAAGAATTGGTTTTTAAATGTGATATATATTTTTTTTCAGATAGAAAATGAAATTCAAACATACTGTAATAGTATAGTGGTATAGAGATCATTATGAAAATTTCTCATGAAAGACCTAAATTATTAAGATGAATAAAAGAATTGGTTTTTAAATGTGATATATAATTTTTTCAGATAGAAAATGAAATTCAAACATACTGTAATAGTATAGTGGTATAGAGATCATTATGAAAATTTCTCAGTTAAAAAAGTAATACTGAGATTTAAGTAAGTTCAAGAGAACATATGGGCCATTCATATAGTAAACTTCATTAGAACAAAAGTGTCTAAAAAGGATGCCATGTATCTCTAGTTTTATTATATATTACCTCTTCTGAAGGAATTCCAGTTTATTCCAACAACCTTGCTAATTGATTCCATGTGTCTTTAGGGCTACGGCCACTTTTGTAACAGACATAATAGGATCATACGTTCTTGTGAATGGGAAATAGACAAATTGCATATCAAATGAATCTCTGATCAAGTTGAATCAAGTTCAATTTTGACTTCTACCTCCAATCACTTGGAGAACTCAGAAATGATTAAATGTATACATGAAAACCTAGTTACTTTATGTGAGAGCAAGCAGCTGGCAAAGAAAAGCAACTAAAGGATAAACATCAGCAGTACAATAAGCAGTCATAGTGACTGCTCTCAAAATATGAGTGAGAGTAATTAGCCAGATACACAGTAACCTTGGCTAGTAGATTTTTTTCTCCCTGATTTTTGTCACATATGATCGCTGCCTTTTCACATAAGCATCCATTAGAGTTTTGAAATAGTGAAGTGTCTCCAAAAGCAAAGCCCTTGAAGGTAATTGCCCAGATCTGTAAATTTACACCTTGT
>NW_012150774.1:363873-364427 GCF_000956105.1 Propithecus coquereli
AAAGAACAACATTAATGAAAACAAAGGACAGAAAATACATATGCAAAATCAAAACATAGTAAAGTATTCCCCTAAGTCTGGAACTTATCTTTCATTCTTTCATTTAACATAGATTTATCGAGTGCCAACTGTTTGACAGGAACTATTGTTGGCAATGAGGATATAATAGTGAACATGATGAAGTCCCTACCACATACAGTTAACATTTTTTTAGGAAAGCAGACAACAAATGCTTAAAGATAATGTTAGAGAATGGTAAATATTGTGAAGAAAAATAAAAGTAGCAAGATGGGTTACTCTTTAACATAGTCAATGAGATGAATTTTAAGTGGAGAATCATGAGTGAAATTAGGAAATGAGCCATGTGATTCTATGAAACAATCTTGTTTCAGGAAAAATGAAGAAGGAAGGGGGGTGGTGTTGGAGGAATAGAGTGAGAGGAGTAAGGAAGGGGTTCTCATGTTGGACGAGTAGCCAAGAAACATGTGTACTTGGAGTGGAGTGGCATGACTGATTGGGTGAATGGTGACAGATGAGGTATGGCAGATGTGGCA
>NW_012150774.1:365718-366803 GCF_000956105.1 Propithecus coquereli
CGGTTTACTTGGAAATTATATTTTATCTTCCTGCTTCCTGGGATAATATTGCCTCCATACCTCTCTTTAATGGTGAATGCTCGTTACTCATGCTAATACTGTAGCTTTATCAGATCCTGGCAAATATAATACCTTTACTCCACTATCATATGTCTCAACCATAGGGATGGATGGGCACATGATTTGGACAAGGTCAATTGTAGTTGCCCCTCCTCCTTTACTAAAGTAAGTGTTCAGGTATGGACCAATCAGATACCTTTCTTGAGATTTTTCTAATAGGAACAAAGAAGGGCTCTCATTATTCTGTGATCCTGAAGTTATAACACTATAAACGTTCATCTTCCTGAGACTGTATTTTCTAGAGTCAATTCCCCACATGGAAAAAGTCTGGCTACAATTGAAGAGAATTATGCAAATACACAGAAAAAAGTCTAAATGGAAGATAGAGAGATCCTTGAAAAGGTTTTAATTCATGCTTATAATTAGCAATCAGAAATATGCCACCTTACCTTTTCTAAGATTTGAATAGTTTAACAATTTCTGCTTTTATTTTTTAAAATCAGTTAGAGTTGGGTTCTGTCAACTACAATAACAAGAACACTGACTATTACAAATGGTATTGTACCAAATATGAGGAAGATGTGTTGATTTGTTTAAACTCTGTTATAAAAACAAATTGGCCTAAAGCTGTTCCTATAAAATGATGGTATTGGCAGTACTTGAAAATTTAATCACAAAATGACAAATGTAATATTTCTACTTAAAAAAGAGTAAGTATACAAGTTCGAAATGTGCTGTAAATAGAAATTAAGCCCATATGAAATAATGCATAGATTTATATTGAATGTTTTTTTTTGACAAAGCAAGTAAGAAACCACTTCCTAATCTTAGGGGAACCAGTTTCTTCCACAATATTTTCATGTGTTTCCTGAAAAATGAAGCATCTCAAACTTATCCTCATAAAAACGAACCATCAGCAAAGAATACTGGTATACCATTTATTATAACTAGGAACTTGCCACCATAAGGAATTTTGAGCAAACTGCCATGGTGCTGTGTAGCTAGTCAGAATTGTGGGGAATAGG
>NW_012150774.1:366853-367264 GCF_000956105.1 Propithecus coquereli
ATCATAATAGCATTTATTTCATGTAGTTATTTTGAAGATAAAATGAGTTAATATATGTAAAGTACCTGTAGCTGTACTAGCACATGGTAAACATTCAATAAATGTTAGCTGTCATTATTATTACCACATACCTCATTGTCTGGTTTGTTTTGTGAATTAGCTAATCGTGGGCTGTAAAGACACCACAGAACTGATGTGTGTTAGAGTGAAGCACACTGTACACGAGCATCTAGGCAATCTAAGCCAATCAAGTTTACATTCTTGGCTAAGGGAAAGAAATTCAGCTTATTCATTCCCCCCCCCTTTTATCCAAGGAATTTGAAATTAGTTGTCACTGGGGGAAGAGTTTAGATTGGAGGAAAGGTCTAATCAAATCATTTTACTAGGTGATAGGATAGGTGAATTCAGTTC
>NW_012150774.1:369484-370040 GCF_000956105.1 Propithecus coquereli
TACACAATAATAATCATAGCAGTAATTAGTATTCATTGAACTTATTATGTTCTATACACAGTTCTAAATATTACACAAAAATTTCCTCATTCAATCACCAAAAGAATAAGGAGAAGCATTTTGCAATACATGAAAACATGAACACCAAAATCTTTCCAAGTAAAATACAAGAGTACAAGTTGTTTGTTGTCTATCTGTTGGTGTTTTCAATAGTCTGTAGGGTACTTGGTATCTTCTGATGATGAACTTCTTTGCAATTTATAATCCATAGCTGAGATAGTACCATGACAATGTTTTTTTCTTTAATAAAATATGGTTTCTCAACCTTGGCATTATTAGTGTTTTGAACTAGATAATTCTCTTTTGTGGGGTGTCTTGTACCATGGAGTATGTTTAGAAATATCCTTGGCCTCAACCTGCTAGATGCCAGTAGCACTTCTCAATTCATGACAATAAAAAATGCCCCTAGTTAAGAATCACTGGTATAAAGTATAACAAATTATGATCTTATTCTTCTCAATGGAAAATTTAAACACTGGATAACTACCATATCTAT
>NW_012150774.1:371900-372351 GCF_000956105.1 Propithecus coquereli
CCCCCAAAGGTGGTCTTACTAATAAACTATCTAAGAGAGAAAAATAAACTATCTAACAAAAAGAGAAAGGAAAAAACTCACAGCACAGTAATTGTTCCTTTTAATCACAATGCAACTGCCTCTTTGTTAAATTAACTACCTGGGGCTCAACTTGTTGTCTTTAAGATTGACAAAATTGTTTTATTTGAGAGTTTGTTTAACAGCCTTGATGAGTTCCCAAGCAGACAGCAAGGGTGTAAGCTTCCCAGCTCCAGCTCACCAGACCAGATTACAAGAACCATGATAAGGCAGCTTTATAGAGAAGAGGGAAAAAAAAGGGGGGGGGGGCAGATTCAGTGGCTTCAGAGCTGTTTTTCTTCTATCAGTCTGCCACAATAAACTTTTTTTCTCTTTACCCCCATAAAAGTCCAGAGCCCCTTGGGCTTGAGGCCTACATGGTGGTACTTCTCAT
>NW_012150774.1:373626-374228 GCF_000956105.1 Propithecus coquereli
CCGCTATTTTTCTAGGCACCTAACACATTGTAAACCTCATTCATCTTTGAATCCTTCTTTTTTTCCTCCACAAAATACACATAAAATCTATGCTTGTTGAAAAGCATAATGTCATTTATTATTTTCCTTACCCTATCCAAAGCTTCAAGTCTATGAAACAAACAATAATGTTTGGCATCTCTTCAATATCTTTCATGTCTAATCTATTCTACATAAAATTTTGGACATACATATCCCTAAAATACGTTATTTGTTTGTTTTTACACCCTACTGCTAATGGGACCATGTTCAAAGTCATTGCCCTGAAATTCAAGATTCCCAAATTAGACCCTACTTTTTTAATTTCCATTATCTCCCAATGGTCATTCTTCATCAATCAGGTAGGTATCTTCACTAGTTTTACAATTTCTTTCTTTTCCAGGAATACCTTCAGTTGTCCTCCTAATTTATCCAATCCTCTCAATCTTTAAAAGAAAAGTTTAGATCCCCTTGCCTTCAAGTTTTTATCTTCTGCTAATGCCCTGGCTCACATATAACTATTCCTTACTTAAAACTCTAATGTTGTAGTAAAATCTTTTGAAATCAGGTGAATAGGGGTTAAA
>NW_012150774.1:385653-387118 GCF_000956105.1 Propithecus coquereli
TGTTTCTCAAAACAATGTTTAGAGAAAAATGAAAAGCTAAGAAATCATAAAGTCACTAAACAAGGAAGTGGAAGACCTACTTACATCTAATTTCAAAGTGACTACTTTATACTACTAATCTAATGGATAAAACTCTCTCATTTTTTGCCTTGATGAAGTAACTTGTCCCTTTGCTACTGAGTTACTCCTAACCATGTGATACCTGGGTAAGACATGAATTCTCTTAAAAGAACCAATTTTCTGACAAAGTACATGGAGTGTAGACATCCCTCAAACAAAATCTCATACCCATGAAGGGTCTTTAGAAAAGAATAAGTGAGAGAAGATATTTAAGTAATTATTTCCTTCAAATAGCTCTAACTCAATAATCTTATGGGCATTTGTGTGTGGGTAAGGGAAGGGCAAACAGAGGGCTCAAGAGCCAAAAGGAACATTTTAGTTTAGAATATTTAAAAGGATTTGGGACTTGATTTATTTTAGTTATTTAAAGTATGAGTCAAAAGAAATATGTTGATATGGCTGTGCTCTGTTTATTCTACAATACAGAAAATCTCAATGATAAATTCTTAAACAATTTTAATTTCCAATTCTTCCACTGTTTAGGCTAATTAACAAGGAATAGTTTTTTAAATGCTTGGTATCAAGGAGGTGAAGAAGCTATGAGATGTGTAATTTACTTGAGTGGGTAATTTTGGGATTAAGAAATGAGGCACAATTGACAAGTCCTGCTGGATGATGTTCATGGAAAGAAGCCAAATTCTTTGGACTCTGGGAATCATTCCTCATCCCAGGCCTGTTCTGGTTTACCTCCAAGACTGATTATTGTTACTGTAAACAAACTCAAGCTTTGAAAATCACCTTTCAATTAGACTTTCTTATTTCTGGGGTAATTTAAAAAATTTGTCTTAATAAACAGATAAGAGAATAAGAAAGTGGCATAGTAAAATGTGCTAAGTAAATATATTTATAGAAATTGAGTTTTTGTCTATTTAACTAGTGTTACGTTTTATAAAATGGCTGGAGAAATTTCACTAGAAAATTAAGTTTGGAATCATCTAACTTAGGATATAGGCTGTACAGTACATATGAATTTGCTTTGGAGAATTCTAAGGTATTTAAAAAAGATAGGCAAGCAGCAAAGTCTCATATTGGACTGTCAGGAGGGATAGAAGGTGCATGTTAAGAATTTTGGACAGAGAAAATAGTGCCTTCAAAAAATAGTCCAAAATCAAAAGTCAAATCATGGATACTCTGAATTGCAAGAGTTACTTTGCAATCAAACTGTTTCTCAAATAGGCAACTCTAAGAAGCTGAATTTGGGCTGAAAGATACCAGGTGTTTGTCTATTTATTTATGATGATTAATGACTCTCATTAGCAAACCAAGAGATGCTTTTCAAGATAATAATGCACTTTGTTTTCATAAAGCTTAATCTAATTTTCTAGTAATATTATTTTAAGCTTAT
>NW_012150774.1:387168-388281 GCF_000956105.1 Propithecus coquereli
AAGTTACTGCCTCCTGCCAGATTTGACAAAATCAGTATCAGGTGTATCTCTAATCAACCTCCACATTTCTCATTTCTCAGCCTCTATTTTGCCTTTTAAGGGACTAGCCCTTGATAATACCATTGACTATGTCACCAATGATCTATAAGTGACAAACTTGTTGACTGAAGGTATGCATTTGAGTTGAACTTCTGATTTTTATTCCAAATCTGTTTAGCTTTTATAGGAAAAATATGAGGGCTATCATTTATTGAGAATTTATTGGGTGTTAGCTATTATGCTGACATTTTGCATGTATAGTTTAATTTAACCCTTAAGATAATCCTGTTTCTAATAAAGACCACATATCTTGGGTAGAGTGGGATTGAACGTGACTTACTGGGCATAGGATACAGCAGTGGAATAAAAGAAAAGGCATCTGCATACTGATATCAGCTAGTTGCTAGTAAGAATTAGTTTTAAAATAGATTATTTAAAATAAATACTCTGACTCTGCTTGAACAAATACATGTTAAACTAAAGATCTCAATTAAGGCCCTTTAGTTCATTTGAATTCCCAAGTATTTGTGGATTCTCTTGTTGCACTTTAAAATAATGCTTAGGAAATATACTTCCATGCCATAAAGTTCGAAATAATGGGATATTAATATAGTTGAACAATATTGTGGATAAGAAGATTAAAAAAGGAAAAGCAATAAGTATATATTGATCATAATTTTAAAACCCCACGAGTCCATTGACCCTATCTACTGAAGAGAGATGCCCAACGGCTAATATAAAGCTATAAATTTCAAATGCAGAATTTTTTTCTTGAGGGAGAAGGGGTCGTAAGAGACTTAAATATAAAAAGAAATAACATGTGCACTTGAAACAAAGATATCTTGCAGTAACCCTCTTCAGTGCGCTGTCAGATCCATTTACCAAAACCATATTTCATGCAAAGGTATATGGCAATGCATTTCATGATGAGAATGTGTGCATATCTGAATTTGTATATTTTTTCACATACAAACATCATATGCAATAAGCTACACATGTATCAATGTGCAAAATGTTTAAAAAGAGATTTGTTTCTATGTAAATATCAGCATCAAAATATTTTTAAATAAGAAG
>NW_012150774.1:390131-390902 GCF_000956105.1 Propithecus coquereli
TTTTTTTTCCTTACTTTCACCAAGGTTTTCCTACCCATTTTTCAGTTTCAGCTTAAATACAACAACAGGAAGATCTCATAGTATAGGTCAGTTCTAGTCTATTGCCACAATTTACTGTGTCTTTTGTAACACTAATCACTGTAGTGCTTGCTTTTTTGACAACCGTCTCCCTTAAGACTTTATAAGCTCCATGAGGTCCTGCAGTGTCTGTTTTTGTCAAAGCTTTGCATATAGTAGACACTCAATAAATATTCATTGGATAAATGAAAGAATGAACATATTTTAAAAAGAAAAATATCTTTCTTTTTTCTAGGGTAGTTCCCAACTTTACGAAAAATGTGTTCAATATAATTGGATGCTTCAGTATTAACCATGTATTTTCACCCAATTAAAATGCATTCCCCAATACATTTTCAGTAGTTTATTTCTCTAGTTATCTCCAGTTCAATTTAAAAAATAATTTTCAATTTGAAATGTCCACCAATTTTCAGAGAATCACTTTTATGATAGAGATTCTTTGATACCTACCAATCTTTTCCAGTATATGATACAAGATTAAACCATATTATTTCTCAAAACAATAAAAACAAAGCAAATAAAACTCAAACTCAGTCAAACAAAAGTCTAGAACTAATTGAATGGATAAAAGAAAAGTTAGAAACTCTATTTCATTATATCATATCAATCTCTGATGTGATTATGAACATGGTATATGAGTAGTCAAAATTAAGAATATCAAGGACTGAAATTGAAACAGCAATAAAAAACATT
>NW_012150774.1:394182-394559 GCF_000956105.1 Propithecus coquereli
AGCAAAGTCCTTTAAATAAAAGATCAGGAAATTAGGCATTGTGAATCCATTATTTGGTTGCTTTGTAGTCAGTCTATTGTGAATATTGAAATTGGAGTTTCACTTTAATAGCTAGTCAGCTGACAACAGCCAAATTAAAACGCACAGAAGTATCAGGGATTAGTTTGAATTGAAACATAAAGAGACTTAATTCTTAATAGAATAATAATATTAACTGGTGATATAAAGAACATTGTTCAGTAGCAGTGAATCTTTAAAAAGAAAATCATCACAGATTTGCCCTAAGGAACTATAAAAATACATTATAATAACAAGTGAAATGGGATAGGGTTACACAATAAATTGAATTTCTTTCATTTTGTGTTTTAAGATAGTTA
>NW_012150774.1:406884-409275 GCF_000956105.1 Propithecus coquereli
GATGACTCATAATTAGGTTTCCTGTAGGGTTGTTATGCATTTCAAAAATAAAATTATATGCATAACAGTCACTTAAATTACCATATTGTAAAAGATAGAGCTAAGGATTTTAGTGAGAGAAGGTCCTGAAAATATGGAGCATTTCTGACAGAAATCCTTATTATGTCAGCAACTCACATTGTTCTAGGAAAGTATGTGTGCATGCAACCTAATCATCATTAAAAGAGGTAATTAGTCATAAAATTAACAATTGAGTAATGGGCCATAAAAGATTAAAAAGTAAAATACTGAGAAGCATACTGGCTAGCCCCTCAGTCCAAAATGTGAGGGAGGCAGAGCTAGGAGGGGGCTTTAAATTAAAGGAGTAACATAAAGATGTTATTACTGTCTGTTTTCTGAAAGGGCTTTCCTGAATGGCAACCCTGTTAAAAAATATATCTTCTCCTACTTAACTTATGACATTTTTTGAAGTAGCTTCTTTCTCCTACGTATAGGGTTGGAAGTCTCCAAAAATATTATTCAAAAAGTCTGTGAACAGACTCCACAGAAAGTGTCAAGCCTAAGAGGAATAAGACATGATTACACGGGTTAGTTAAAAAAAGCCTTATGAGCAAAGTGACTCTCAGGCACATGACAGGAAAAAGTAAGCATGGAGAAGCTGTAGCATAGCAACAGCAGAAAAGCACAGAGTGGACAAAATGCAGGAAAACATGTGAAAATAAATGTAGAGAAAACATTCAAGAGTGAAAGAAAAACAGCTTTAGAACTCAGACTAAAGTAGAAAGCAGTAAGTATAGAAAGAAGTGGGTTTTGAGACAAAAACTTAATATTTTTAATAACAAAGATTTTGTTTGTAAAGAGAATCCTAACTGCACTATGAGTAAGAATACAAAGTAAGAAAAACCAGTCAGTTGCTAAAACCTTACAATTTTCCCATATCCATGTATTGCCTATGTTATTTAATTAATAACTTTCTTTAAACAGACTCACTTTTATTTTAACTTAAATGACATCTCTTGACTTACCAAAGCAAAAATATCTGTAAAACCATAGATTTTATGTACTGGCTATATTTTCTTCCAAAATGTCTGAAAATAAATATGTAGCTATTGTAATTTAAGAGACACTTCTACATTTATCACCTAAAATAAGATTCTATATCACCAAAAGTAAAGGTGCTACACTTTAGGAAAGATTTCCCTAAAATACAATACCCTAGCTGAACAAAGAATCCTTGAATATATAGAAAACAGTGTGGTCCACTTTCCTAAGCAATAAAATCACCTTATATGAGTCCCACCTTAAAGGTACTAGAGTTGCATTCTGGGAATCTGCATTTTAGTGGACACCACATAGGTGACCACTAAAGTTTGAAAGTCTTTGAAAGCGGTAATCACCGCATAACACAAAAAGGCCCCCATGAACCCTTCCTTCTTACTCCTCCACTAATTGTAAATTGCAGCAACAAAGAACCAGTTGACTTTCCCTCATATGGATTAGTATTTCTTACTTCCTGCCTTGAGTTCAATCTCTCTTCTCCATTGCAATTGTTTCAAATAAAGTCTTACTTGCCTTTTAACTCTGTTGCTGAAATGTTTTTTGACATACAGATGCTTCCTCAACTTATGATGAGACGTTTACTTATGATTTTTTTGACTGAATGATGTTTTCAATTTATGATGTATTTATCTTGATGTGGCCCCATCATAAGTTGAGGAGCATACTGAACTTATTGCACCATCATAAAATCAAAAATTGCAAATCGAACCATCATAAGTCAGGGACCGTCTATAATCATGAAACAGTGTCAAGAGGTGAACCGATTGGCAGAATAGCTTTTTGTCCTACTAGTCTTTAAAGATCCAGGATGACAAAGCCTCTGTTATTTTCAATATATGACTTCCTGCATATTCTTGGAGATTATTTCCTTTTCAGCTGGCAGGTGAATGCTAGCCATTTCTGTAAGTACTATAACTGGCTAAGACAGTTATGGTACTTTGTAGTTTAGAGAGTGCTTTATATAAACTACTTAATCTGATTATTTTAAGAATCTTATGGCATAAAAAAATGGTGGCTTCTTTTGTCAGTTTTACAGATAGAGAAAAATCAGGAAACTTATGACTTGATCACAAACACACACGTAAGTAGTCACAAAGCTGAGACCAAAATCCAAATTGTAAATTCCAAGTTAGTAACTACTTCCATGATAGATTTATAGATTTATTGAATTAATTTTTCAAGAGGGACATTTATTTAAGCATTTCTTACTCTCTTTACCGTAGGTTTTATGAAAGCAGTGATAGACGGAAGATTAAAAGGATAGAACCATTCACTTCAAAGACTTTTAATATTAATTTGAGGTTCAAATATTCCATTTTAGGTGCTTTGAAT
>NW_012150774.1:409325-411607 GCF_000956105.1 Propithecus coquereli
ATATACTGCTTGACACAGCCATTTTCAGAAGGACTTGTAAGTGTAGGTATATATGTGCATAAATGTCTTAAACTGCAGTCCAGTATTGATTTCAATGTGTTTACAGAACCTTTGCCTCTTGAAACCCAGCCCAGCAAAATTCACAGGTCATTCAAAATATAGGGCAACTAAACTCATTAAGTTAAAGGTCACATGTTCATATTTCAGTAGTGTACATACATATAAAGCAAAAAGGTCAATCTTGTTTATTTCAATAGTACTGATATAGCATTAAACAAATAGAAAATTAACTTGAAAACAAGCTGAAAGGTTAAAAAGGGGCAAACAGTCTGAAGCATTCAAGGCACAACAATGGACTAATCACAATAAAATTATACATTGATTTGGTAAATGAAACAGAGAATATCAACTATTCTTTTAGATAATCTTTTCCTTAGAAGGTAAGAAAAATATTTTCAGAGACCTTTCAAATGTAATTTTGATAGAGTGTCCAGGTTCAGCTTCAATCACCCACTCACAATTCAAAGAGTCTTTATAGTATCCTGGCCATCCTGGTGAGAGAATCACTCCACTGGGAGCTGAAAAATGGCCTCCACATGGAGCTGAAAAATGAAATCAGAGATCTAGTAAGAAAAAAACTTTTAGAATAAATTGCAGAAATTGTTCTTAGTGCTAACTATATTTTTTAAAATAAATTTCCACATATATTTATTAAATGCTAGTTAGTACTGTTTTTTAAAGAAATGGTACATCTAGTCAATTACTTCTGTTAAATGATTATTTTCTTAAAAATGTAATTTACTTTTTAATATATGAAATAGCTACACTTAGAATGTCAATTAATAAACTGATCATCCTCAAATCTCTAAATAATATCCCTTAAATACATTCTTGTGTCTCCCTTATCTTCTTCATCTTCAAGCTTGAAAAAAAACACATAAGTTGTTAGTGTCGGTTTCTTTTTCTGTCATTTTCTGATTTATGTTATCAAATTCTACTAATTCATCTTACATACCATCTAAAACTTTGAACTTCCTTTTTTAAGAATTGCTACTACAATTTAAGCCTTCATTGATTCAGTGTCTTATCTTACTTCTCATCTGCTAACTTATCTCTTGCTTCAATCCAGCTGTCAGAATAACATTCTTCAAATTATAGTTTGGTCATACCATTTCCTACATATGTATTCCCTTTCTTAGACATGTATTTTGATCTCTTTTCTTTTTAACATGAAATTCAAATATTCTGCTTATCATTTCAAATATTTCATCCTCTGCTTCTACCTAAACTCACACACCTTTGAAACCACAATGATATAATTGCATTGTAGTTCCAGTAAGTACTGATTAGGTCATTTAGTGTACTGATTACCTCATTTTGGAGATGAGTAAACCAGTTTTCTGAAAGAGCAACTTGCCAAAGTTCACAAGGCTTAAAAGTTTCAAAAGCCCTTTCAAGTCAACTTTTGTGAAACAGGACCTCAAAACTGGTTCTTTTCCATTATTTCCTGTATTGGTAAGTGAAACCACCATCCATTCAGTTGCATAAACCAGAAAACTAGAAATATTCAATTTTCATATTTCCATTGTCCTTACCATTTACTCCTATATCCAACCCCTCTTCAAACTCAATCTTGTTTCTCTAGCTCTATGGCTGCCATCTTGTTTAAATTACCATAATCTCATCCCTAGAGTATAGAAATAACTCATAACTGGTGTCTGCATCCACACTAACTATCCTCCATGTTATAGCCAGAGTGAATTTTTTTTTTAATCCACAAATCTTACTATACCATTCAATGGCTTCTTTTTGTACTGACCAGTAAGGCCCTGTATGATCTCGCTGTTGCCTATTTTCTAGGCTACACTCCGAACTTCTCCCCTTCACTCTGCAGCCCAGCTACATTAGCCTTTTCTACTTTCAGGAAGTTCACACAGGAAAAAAAATAGAGCAAAGAATATTTGAGATATTGAAAATTATTAGTAAAGGGGGAAAAAAAAGATTAAATGTATGCTAGATCATTTCAACACATTAGAGACCATTCCCAATGACTGACCATTTCATATTGTTTTCCCTGTATTTTACCATTTAAACTCCCTCTTATGTGCTTATATTTCTCCTTGCTTGTTTCTGTTTTACCTTACAGAATTTCTAAAACCCATTACTCTAGATACTATTTTACATTTTTAAAATAACTTGATAGAACCCAAATAAAATAGTAAATATGTATAAATTGGCCTAGGAATTAAGCATTACTATAAAATTTCCATTTGGGTGAAATA